>NC_092741.1:117948469-118215969 GCF_047496795.1 Chiloscyllium punctatum | reverse complement strand
TCCCTTCTCCCCGATGGTAGAGGTTGTAGAAAAACATTGCCAGGGTGGGATGGATCTTTGAGAATGCTGGTGCAATCCACATGATGTCAGTTGGCCCACAATGCCCTTGGTGAGGGAATTCCAGGAATTTGATCCAACAACAGTGAAAGAACGGCGATATAATTCCAAGTCAGGATGGTGAGTAGTTTGGAGGGGGACTTCTATGTAGCTGTGTTCCCATGTACCAGCTGCTCTTGTTTTTCTATTTGGTAGAGATTGTGGGTTTGGCAAATGCTGTCATAAACATCTATGGTGAGTTATTAGATGCATCCAGCAGACAGTACACATTGTTATTATTGAGCATCAGTTGTGGAGGGAGTGGATGTTTGTGGAGGTGCTGTCAATCAAGTAGGCTGCTTTGTCCTGGATGGAGCTTTTTGAGTGTTATCGGAGATATACCCATTCAGGCAAGCGGGGAGTATTGCATCACACTCCTAAATGTGCTTTGTAGATGGTGGATGGACTTTGGGAGTCAGAAGGAATCTGCAGGATTCCTAACCTCGGAACTGCTCTTGTAGCCACTGTGTTTGTACGAAATGTCCAGCAGAGTTTCTGGCCACTGATAAGCCCCTGGGTGTTGGTAATGTGCGATTCAGTGATGATGACACCATTGAATGTCAAGTGGCTGTGGTTGGATTGTCTTGTTGGAGATGGTCATTGCCTGGTACATGTGTGGTACAAGTGTTACTGCCATTCATCAGCCCAAGCCTGAATATTGTCCAGGTCTTGCTGCATTTGGACATGAGCTACTTCAGTATTATTTAACACTTTAAGCCCTGGGATCATTCTGATTTAACCCTTTAAACTCTATTCTGCTCTAGCTGTCTTCTTGATTGTTGCAATCATGGTCTAATTACTGCCCCACAGCACCAGGAATGGTACCCAGTGCTCTAGATTGCACAACATTCTCAAGTAGACACAGTACATTCGGCCCATCGAGTCTCTCCGAGCCATCGTGCTGATCAGGTTGTTGCAGACTGGACTGTATAAAGTTATGCTGTTAGTCATCAGCAACTTCTCATTTCCCAAGTCACATTACGGAGGGTTACAGAGGCACTGATGATGACGATTGCACCTCATTAAGTGCCGTTTCTGCCTCTAGATAAAGTTATTGAGAACTACACTTTACTGAATTGTTACTTAGCAATTTCTGATTTCATTTTAACATTTACATTACATTGGAGCACAGAAACATTGAGCACACGTGGAGGCTATTCCAGCGTAGAGCGGACTCTGTTAATCGATTCAATAAGGATTGACCCACACCTAGAACACACTTGCCCTTCTCTGCTGGAGTTCCTCAGGGTAGTGTCCCAGGCCTAACCCTCTTCAGCTGCTTCATCAATGATATTCCCTGCATCAAATGTCAGAAATGTGAATGTTTCCTGATAATTACACAATGTCCAGTATCTTTCATGGTATTTCAGACAGCAAAACACTCCATGTCTATATGCAGCAAGACTTGGGTAATATCAAGGTTTGGGCTGACAAATGGCAAATAACATTTTTGCCACACAAGTGCTAGGCAACGACCATCTCTAACAAGACAGAATATAACCATCCACCCTTGATACTCAATGGCCTTACCACCACTAAAGCCCCACTGTTTGATGGGCAGGAGGACTTCTCCCTGGTGTTCTAGCCAATACCGATTTCTCAGTGAACGTCACTAAAAGAAAACTGCTCATGACCACATTGCTGTTTGTGGGAGTTTGTTGTACACCAACTGCCTGACACATTACCTATATTACAACAAGTGACCATCCTTCACAAAGTATGCCTTTGATTCTAGAGCATTTTAGGTGACTGAGGTTATGAAAGGCATCAGAAAAATGATAAACTCTTTAGCTCTTGTGTTTAGGAAGAAAGATCAGATGTTATCAGGATTGATTGTCTCTGCAGTGTGTCCCCCCAGAGTTCAGAAGACCTTGTTGTCCTCTCCATTCCGGAATGTCAGCTTCCCAGGACTGCTGGAATAAATCCAGGCAATGTGTTTAACACTGTCCCTGACTCGATGTGTACAACGTCGTTGCGTGAGAGAGTGAAGACATTCCATTGTCATGTTGCAATACGCTGTGTTGGATGAATCGAATCCAGTTTGTCCACCAAGACCTCTAACCCGTTATTGACTCTGGAACAGGAGAGTGACAAATGGACATAGAGACCCAGATGTGGCAATTCTGGCTTGCAATAACCCGGCATCTGATAAATTCTTCACAAATCACAACATTAGCAGGACACATCGTTTCTCAAAAGTCATTGAGGTTTAAATGAGAGCTCACAGAATCAGGAAGGCCATTCGGTCCAGAGTACCAATGCTCACTCTATGAAAACACTATCCAATTAAAAAAGGAGTTAAGGACTCTCATTTATAGGGACTTTTCCTGAACATGAGACATATTAAACTACTTTCCAACCAATTCAGTCCTTTCTGAAATGTGGTCACTATGGTAACCCAGGAAACATTATCTTTATAATTTTACGGGATATGACATTGCTGGCTCGGCCCAGATTTATTGCCCACCTCAAACTGATTTTTGCATCAGTCCCTGGACCAGGGCTTGACCTCAGAAGATAATGATTTGGAAATAACAGACTTATCAAATGAGCCACGTCTGACACTTAGTTCCATTGCCACTGTCTGTTTCCCAAAACTTGCACATCTGTCTTTTTAAATTGCTGATCCAATTTCCTTTTGAAAGGTACAATTCAGTTTGGTTTCACTGTCCTGTCAGACGGCACATTCCAGATACAACAGCTCACCAGGTTAACAAAATTCTCCTCATTTGACTTGTGACACTTTAATCATTTTAAATCTATTTTAATTGATTACAAACTCTCCCACCCTGATGATATTTAACATCTCTATCCAATCTCCTTTTAACCTCATACACTCAAAGGAAGACATTCCCAGTTTCTCCAGTCTCTCAATGTAGCTGAGGTCTCTCACCCTGCTATTATTCCTTCTCATTTCGCCATCACAAAATTAATGCTCTCTTCAGTTGCTTCTCCCCACTCCCTGCCTCAATATAAATAGTTTCTCTGGTATCCAGCTTCCTCATCTTCCCACTACTCCAATATTAATGCTCTCTCCAGTATCAAGCTCTCTCTCCAACTCTGCCATGTATTAATGCTCTCTCTAGTATCCAACTCCCTCTCCTCTCTCCCTGCCTCAATATTAATGCTCTCTCCATTATCAAGCTCCCTCTCCATGCTGCCACATTATTAATGCTGTGACCAGTATCCAGTTCCCTTCCCACTCCCTCTGTTCCAATACTAATGTTGTATCAAGTATTCAGTTCCCTTTCGATTCTCTCTCTGCTACATCACCTGACTAACGTTATCTCTTTACTGCCTGCAAACGAGTTCCTTTCTGTTGTTCATAGTGGCTTTAAGTGATCTCTGAAACTGCAAAACTAAATTCCTTCACTCTGCCATTCTTCCTCATCCTACATCTTGGAGGGAATATTCCAATTTGTCTTTCTTGGATTGAAGGTGAAGGTGGAATTTCTGCCCAGTTGCTTCATCTGTGGTCATTCCTTTGTAACCTTCCACTTCCATCTAAAGCAGCCACTATCCCTCCGAAATGAGTGTCTTCTGCAAACCCTAATGTCAGGGGATAACACTGGTGTAGTGGTCATGTCACTGGACTTGTAACCCAGAGGCTCAGACTAATGTTCTGAGGACATGGACGTGAATGCCATGATGACGGTGAGATTTCAATTCACTTGGAAGTTAGGGATGGTGGCCATGAAGCTATCAGTGGTTGTCATCTGATTCACTAATGTCCTTTTAGGGAAGGGATGTTGTTGTTAGGCTGACCTACATGTGATTCCAAACCCACAGCAACATGATGACTCTGAAATGGTCTAACAAGCCTCAAAGTTCAAGGGATTGGTAATCAATGCTGACCTTGTTAGTGAGGCCACATCCAGTCTAAATCATTGATTCCAGTTGTGGGCAGCTGTCATCCTGCTAGAATTCCACTTCTCACATTGACAACTAAAGTCTCTACCTCCTACTAAGCAATTCCCCAAAGATGACTCCCCAGTTTTTGTGCTCTAGATCTTTGCTAACTAGAATGCAATGTTCTGAAGCTGAGTCAGCATTAAACCTCTCATTTTCTGAAGGAAATTTCACAGAGAAGGCTCATCATTCATGTTTTACTTCAAGCAAATGTGTCAATGTCTCTACATGGAGACTGCTATTGACACACCACTTGTATTGTGTCTCAGGAATAAAGGAACTGCAAACACACACATATACAAATACACATGCACTCACAGACATCAACTCAAACACCCCTATAGACACACACATATTCATAACACATACACTCACAGGCATATTCACATACACAAAGACTTTCATGCACACACACATATGCTCTCACATACAGATATTCACACATGCACACTTGCAGACATTCACACAGAAACACACACACCTTCCCATGCATACATGCATATATATTTACAGACATATTTACATACACACACTCTCATGCAGACATACACATGCTGATTCACAGGTATAGTTTCTCTCACACACGCACACACATACAGACACACACACACAGACACACATACAGGCACACACACACACAGAGAGGCACACACACATACAGACACACACACACACACACATACAGGCACGCACACACACAGAGGCACACACACACACAGACACACTCACACATACAGGCACACACACATACAGGCGCGTGCGCACACACACATACAGGCACACACACACACACATACAGGCACACACATACATACAGACACACACACACACACACACACACATATACAGTCTATGTTTACCTGCTCTTCACCTGGGCTTAATGAACTTTGAAATGGTATTCACGGCCCAACCTCCTGTTGGAAGGTGCTGACGACTGGGCATTCATCAGTCTTTGCAAATATACAAATTGTGTAGCTGA
Source organism: Chiloscyllium punctatum (assembly GCF_047496795.1). Classification (NCBI taxonomy): domain Eukaryota; kingdom Metazoa; phylum Chordata; class Chondrichthyes; order Orectolobiformes; family Hemiscylliidae; genus Chiloscyllium; species Chiloscyllium punctatum. The sequence goes on along the minus strand of NC_092741.1, from coordinate 118,210,985 downwards.
CATGACACCTGCACTGAAATTCATGAACCGCATTATCCATCTGTTTTACAGACAGTGGCTTTTTGGCTTGATGTCAGCGTTCTGTTAGTGGTGGTGCTGCTGCATAATATCTTCACCTGTTGGCCAAATGTTTGAGATGACTTACCATGGGTAATCAATGGTTGACTGGGCACTCATCAAGACTAATGTGGGACTGGGTACCATTCCTGGTGCTGTGGGGCAGTAATTAGAATGGGCCTTTTTATGTACTTGCTTGATATCCAGCGGGAAATGATTTGATCGGGGTGTCGTCCCAGTCCCCCCTCAGTTGAAGCAAAACACTCAGAGAGAGTATAGTTTTACCTCCATCATCTTTATTCTGGGCCTTGGAGGGAGAGAGAATGATCGCCCTTGTGCACAGGGACATGGGTTCTGCCTCTTCTTTCTCAAACAGCAGTTTCTTGATGAATTATAAAGTCATTTTCCAGGGAGGAGCATCCAGATAAGGCAACATACATATTGATTGGGTGACCATTACAATCAGCGAGCATCAACAGTAAAGATTAAGCCATCTGCTGTTACACAATGAATGTTCATAACCTTAACTGGCCTCACATAATGAATACTTTTCACTTCGTGAGTTGTGAGAAGATTTGTAGCTCAGGTTGAGGTTCTGGATGTAGGTTTGCTCACTGAGATGGAAGGTTCATTTTCAGATATCTTGTCACCATACTAGGCACTAGGTGGCACTTCCTGCTTTCTATTTATATGTTTGGGTTTCCTTAGGGTGGTGATGTCATTTCCTTTGGTGATGTCATTTCCTGTTCGTTTTCTCAAGGGGTGTCTCTGTTTGGCTTATCCTAGGATGGATGTGTTGTTCCAGCTGAAATGGTGCCCTTCCTCATCTGTATGTGAGGACACTAGTGAGAGAGGGTGATGTCGTTTTGTGGCTAGTTGGTGTTCATGTATCCTGGTGGCTAGTTTTCTGCCTGTTTGTCCAGTGTAGTGTTTGTTACAGTCCTTGGACGGTATTTTGTAAATGACGTTAGTTTTGCTTGTTGTCTATATGGGATCTTTCAAGTTCATTGGCTGCTGTTTTAGTGTGTTGGTGGGTTTGTGGGCTACCATGATGCCAAGGGGTCTGAGTAGTCTGGCAGTCATTTCCAAGACGTCTTTGATGTTGGGGAGAGTGGTTAGGGTTTCTGGACTTCTCTGCTTGTTTGGGTTTGTTGCTGAGAAAGCAGGAAACAGCAGCAATGCTTCATCCGGAGGCTCACTGAAGCTGTTACCACTATGGTGACGAAATGTCTGAAAGTGAACCTTCCAACTCAGCGAGCAAATCTACATCCAGAACTTTTAACCTTGCTAAACTGACCTTACATACTGAATTTTTTCAATACTGTTAAATGGCTCTACATAATGAATGCTTTTCCACCTTGTTAACTCATTACCCTTGCCTCCAGCACCCCATTGTTAACTGTAAGTTCTTATCTGATCTGAGTCATGCTCAGCTGAACCTCTTGTTTCACAAAACTTGGAACTTAACTCCTTCCCTACCTCCTCATATCCAATACACATTCTCAAGGATAGCTATTATCCAACAAGCCATATCAAAGCCAGTCTATGTCAGGATCGAGTTTGGACAGTGAACAAATTGTTGGGGCCTTACAAGGTTGCCAATACAGTGAATCTTCTAGAACACGGAAGTATAGGATTCCCACCATATACTGACCAATGAAGGTAGACTTGCAGCAGAAAGCATTTGAGAACCCCCAGCTGATTTCTCAACAAGGGCATTGATGAATGGGAGCTCATTTCACTAATCAATTTAAAGTGTAAGATAGAGGAGAGAGTGAGGTCAGCAGTTGCTGTTGACTCAGAGTCGAAAAACATGGGGTTGGAAAAAGCACAGCAGGTCAGGCAGCATCCGAGGAGCAGGAGCATCAACGTTTCAGGCATTAGCCTTTCATCAGGACAGAGTCCATTAAGACATGTAAGCGGACTCTTACATGTAGCTGCAGATTGACACACTTCCCATGGAATCCAACAAAAAGATGTTTGCTGGGGTTGGGCTGAGCAGGGATCCCATGGCAACACCAATTACTTGGGCACCTATGATGTTGTTGCATGACATAGTTCATAAAATCAATGAACATTGATTCTCTCAATGATGATGGGTGTAGATTGCCATGATATATTGCAGAAGTGTAGAAGTTGATGGCTTCCATAAGTGGTATGTTGGTGCTTCGGCCTGCAGTGTTAAATAAACCTATTGGAACTGCATTGCTATTATGTGCGGGTCCCATCTGGCCTTTGTAGGAATGAAGGGATCCTTCACTGTCTGAATGAAAAACTTGCTGAGTACTAGTTATAGCAATTCATGTAATCATTTGACTGATTGGTGTTGTTCATAGATAAGGGTGTAAAGGACCTTGAGCCCCATGTACTTAACACACTGGTAATGGGCCTATTGTATGTATCTCACTGAAGCACCCACAGCTCTTACACATATCAAGCAAATGATATTTTTGAAGCTTGCTTTCCACCAAGGCTATCTGGTCAGGCTGAGCGGCAGATTCAGTGGATACGAATTTGAGCCTGGCATTAAGAATGGTGAACATTTCATTGATAAGGCTGATCAGCGACGCCTATTCCAGTCTCTTTGTTGGGTTTACTGATATGAATGTCCAGGTTGGCCTTGAGGCCTCGCAGTTCTGGCAGACATTCATGTTGCTTGTGAAAACCAGAGAAGATGTTTGGAATTCTGCAATGTACGGGCCAAATCAGCTAAACATATCTTCAAAGATTCACCGCCTTTGGTGGTCAACTGGAAGAACATTCAAATAGTTGCAGCTGGATCTAGGAAAAGTAGATGGGTTAGGGCTAAAGCAGCTGAGCAGCTGAGGCTGGGGGCCGAGTGTTTTATTCAGGAACATAGAACATACAACAGTATACAACAGTACAGCACTGTACAGGCCATTCAGTCCTTGATGTAGTATTGACCTTTTAACCTACTCTAAGATCAAACTAACCTACATAATCTTCATTTTATTACCATCCATGTGCCTATCCAAGAGTTGCTTAAATGTCTATGATGTCTCTGAACTCCACTACCATCGCTGCCAGTGCATTCCACACACCCACCACTCTCTGTGTAAAGAACTGACCTCTGACATCTCCCCTAAACCTTCCTCCAATCACCTTAAAATTAGGCCCCCTTGTGATAGACATTTCTGTCCTTGGAAAAAAGTCTCTAACGATTCACTTTATCTCTGCCTTGCACATTAATTCTCTGTTAGATGCAATTCAGGTATTAAAGCTGGGGCCCATCGCAGAATGTAGGACAATGTGGTTAACATATCCAGCCACAAAGGCCTCACTACTCCAAGACATTTTATTCAATGCACACATATTAGACCACAATCACTGAATTGTCATGGTGTAGAAGGAGGCTATCTGGACCATTATGCCTGTGCCAGCATCATTTCCTAGCACCAATCTCCAGCTTTTCCACCATACCTTTATACTCTATTTCAATCCAAATGATTATCCAATGCCCTCTGGAATGCTTCTATTGAACCTGCCTCCACCAACCTCATAGGCAATACATTCCGAGCCCTAATGACTCACTGTCTGAAAATGTTTTGCTTCACCTTCCTCTTGCTTCTTTTGCATTTAAATTTAAATCCATGCCCACGTGTTCCTGTTCATTTTATAAGCTGGAACAGCTTCTCCCGATCTACTCTGTCCATCCCACTCATGATTTTGAAAACTTCCATCAAATCTCAGCATTTTTCTCTCCAATGAGAACAGTCTCGACGTCTTCAATCCCAGCCTTATAATTGCAGTTTCCCATTCCTAGAAGTGTTCTTGTGAAGTACTTCTGCACTCTCCAATACAATCACATCATTCCCACACCCTGGCTCTCACAAGTGTACACAATACTCCAGCTTGAGGCCTCACAAGTGTCTTGTACCAGCTCAGCATCACCTCCCTGCTCTAGTATTCGACGCCCCCGTTAATAAAACTGAGAACACTGTAAGCTTCACTAACTGCTCTCTCCACCTGTCCTGCCGCCTTCAATGACCTAAAATACATATGCTCCCAGGTCCCTCTGCTTCTGCCCCTCCTTTCAAACTGTAACCCTGATTTTACCTTGTCTTTCAATGCTCTTCTGACCAGAGAGCATCGCCTCACTTTCTCTGCATTGAACCTAATCTGCAACAATCCTCCCACTCCACCAACTTATCTATGTCTTTTTAGGGTTCTACACAGTCCTCCTACAATGTACTATGCTTCCAAATATAGATTCATCCACAAACTTTGAAAGTATCCCTTGCACACCAAGATCCAGATCATTAATATGTATCAGGCAAAGCAAGGGTCCCAATACTGACCCCTGGGGAACCCCATTAAAAACCAAGTCCCCGACATTGTAGAAAAAGTCTCACTTTAATTACAACTAGCTGGAAATCAATGAAAGATTCATTTGCTTGCTTCACTAACTGTAGCTCATAAGGTGCTCTTGATTTCAATAACAATCAATTAGGTTTGCTGTGGGAGTCATAACGCATGGCCTGGAGAATAGTAAAGAGAACAACAAAGGTCATCATGTGACCAGTGCAGGAAGGAAAAATCAATTATTGAAATGCTGAAGGAGAAAACTGAAACAGGAGTGTACAATGAAAACGTCAGCAATCAGCATCAAGTTCACTTGTAGTATCTGTCACTTTAGGGTCACTAATGAAAAAATACCTCATTCAGCAAAAATGTGATTGAGTCAAGCCAGTGATGGATTTGGTCAGTCACAGCTGTACTGCAGAAATTACAACAACTATGTCATATACAGCAGGATCCTGCAAATAGCACGGCATTAATGATCAGATAATTAATTTGAAATGATGTTGACTGAGGGATCAATATTGGGCAGGAATCCAGAGGAATCCTTGCCCTTCTTTGAAATAGTGCCCCTGGATTAGTACCTAAGAGAGCAGGCAGGGTCTCAGTTTAATGTCTCCTCTGCAAAGTGACATCTCGGATAGTGCAGCATTCTCTCAGCACTGCACTGCAAGTATCAACCTGGATTGAAACGTTCACTCTGTTCCTATTTCCATCGTCACTGCCAGACCTGCTGAGTATTTCCAGCAGTTTCTGTTCTAGTTTCACTGCACATTATCCACTGTAGAAAATGTGAGTTAATACAACAGGAATAAAGAAAAAGATAAATGCTAAAAAGAGCGAGGAAATTAAGTTAGCATCAGCATGGGAAAATTACTGGAGGAAGTTAAGAGTCTATATCTGATAAACTTCCAAGGCCCAATGATGATATCCTAGCTTAATGTGTGCTTTAGGTATGATTTTCCAAAATTCCTGGGATCCTGGATCAATCTCATCGTATTGGATGTTAGCAAATAGTCAATGAGTCATTGAGTCATACAGCACAGAAACAGGCCCTTCAGTCCAACTTGTCTATGTCAACCACATTTCCCAAACTCAACAAGTCCCACTCGCCTGTTGGCATGCCTGCTTTTGGCCCATATCCCTGTAAACCTTTCCAATTCATGGACCTGTCCAAACGTCTTTTAAATGTTGTAACTATACCTGCATTCGGCACTCCGGTAGTTCATTCCACTCACAAAGCACCCGCTGTGTGCAAAGGTTACCCCTCACATCCCTTTTATACCTTTCTCCTCTCACCTTAAACATATGCTCCCTAGTTTTGAACTCACCTACTCGAGGGAAAAGACCTTTGCTATTCACCTTATCAATGCCCCTCATGATTTTATAAACCTGTATAATGGAGTGAGGGAGCAAACAGAGGACCACAGCTCAGTCAGCCTGACACTAGTTATTGAGAAAATGCTGGAATTTATTATTGGAGAAGTCTTAACAATGGACTTATGAAAACAAAGTATGATCAGGACAAGTCAACATGGTTTTATTAAAGGAAATTCCCGTTTACCAAATCTATTGGAGCTTGTCGAGAATGTATCTAGAGTGGATAAAGGTGATGTTGTATACTGATTATTTTTTTAAAATGCATTTGAGAATGTGCCTACAAAAGGTTAATAGACAAGGTAAAGACAGAGATTGAGGAATGTAAGTTTGCTGATGATATAAGGCCAGACGGGAATGAGCAGGACACAGATAGGCTGCAAAGACGTAAACAAAGAGCCCGTACAATGACAGATAAAATATAAATGTTGAGAAAGTGTGACGCTACTCACTTTGGTACTAAGAATAGAAAAGCAGTATAATTGTAAAAAGGTGTGAAACTTGTCAGTGTTAATGTTCTGAGAGAACCATATAAGAACTCTGGAAGTTAGTATTCAGCAAGTAATTAGAACGGCTATGTTGGTCTTTAGTGCAAGGGGATTGGAGAACAGGAATAAAGAGGTCTTGCTACAATTGTGAGGGGTTTTGGTGAGACCACATCTCAAACACTGGGTTCAGTTTTGCTCTCTGCACTGAAGGAAGGAAATACTTATATCGAGCGCTTTTGATCAGAGAAGATCATAGGATGAAACCTCCAGCAGAGGAGGGTCAGACCAAATGGATCGTTCTCGTGTTGACAGGTTGTGACCAGTGGAATAAGGCAAAGATCATTGGGCCCCAGCTGTTCACAATGTATTACAATGATTTAGCTGTGGAGAAGACATGTGTAATAGGGTGCCTGATTAAAAAATATCTAGACTTGGAGAAAGATGGCCCTCTTGTGGTGCCATGGTAGTGTCCCTACCTCTGAACCAGGATAGATAGGCTCAAATCCCACGTGCTCCAGTGATGTGTAATAATGGTCCTGAACAGGCTAATCAGAAAATATTTAGACTTGTGGGCCAAATGTAATGTTTCCAAATTTTTAGATGGTACAAAATAAAGCAGGGATGTGATTTGTGAGGAAGGTATAAAACACTTCCAGAAGACTTTGGATAGGCATAGTGAATGGGCACAAAGTGGTAGGTGGGATTTAATGTAGCAAAATGTCAGATTATCCACTTTAGTAGGAGGAACACATGTTCACAGTATTTCCGAAATAACAAGAGGTTGGAAAGTGTAGAAGAACAGTGGGTCTGAGAATGTGTTGCTGGAAAAGCGCAGCAGGTCAGGCAGCATCCAAGGAGCAGGAGAATCGACGTTTCGGGCATCAGCCCTTCTTCAGGAATGAGGAAGAGAGCTTCTTCAAGGAAGGCATCCTTGCAAGAAGGGCTCATGCCCGAAACGTCGATTCTCCTGTTCCTTGGATGCTGCCTGACCTGCTGCGCTTTTCCAGCAACACATTTTCAGCTCTGATCTCCAGCATCTGCAGTCCTCACTTTCTCCTCGAAGTACAGTGGGGCCTAGTTTTCCTTGTTGCTAGGTCACTGCAGGGTAACATCAAGCTATTAGCGTTTCTGCGCTGACTCTCTGACTAACAGACTGTTAGCCGTTATCACAACAGGATTTGAATACAGGAATAGTGAAGTCTTGTTCCAATTATACAGGAGCTTGCTTAGACAGCCCCTGGAGTTGGTCTCCTTACCTCAGGAAGGATGCTATTACCATACAGGCAACACAATAAGAGGTTAACCAGACTTGTTCCCTGGATGCTGGCACTGTCCTATGAGGAGGTAACTTGCACCAGTAATCTCTACAGTTTTGCAGAATGGGACATGCTCTCATTGCAACCTACAGGGTAAATGCAGGTTAGATGTTTCTTTCCCCTGAGTTAGGAGTCTAGAACCAGGAGACACTGTTTAACAATAATGGGCAATGCCTATTAGGATGGAGATGAGAAGAGTTTAGTTTACTATTGATGAAGGGCTTTTGACCGAAACGTCGATTCTCCTGCTCCTGGGATGCTGCCTGACCTGCTGTGCTTTTCCAGCACCACTCTAATCTAGACTCCAACCTCCAGCTTCTGCAGTAACCACTTCTGCCTAGTTAGTGACGGTCTTTTTGAGGTGCCCTGGAGATGAATCCACAGTGGCTGGATATTATAGCTGAGGTCATGCTGGATGGGAAGTTGACAGTCACTTGGGGACACAGCCCTGGCTGCTTCCTCCCTCCCCTCTCTGTGTGTGTGTGTGTGTGTGTGTGTGTGTGTGGCTGATGGAGGGGGGTGGGGGGTGTGGGGCAGTCAGTGTGGGGGGCTGCTCTCCCTCCCCTCTGTGTGTGTGTGTGTGGCTGATGGAGGGTGGGGGCAGCCAGTGTGGGGGGCTGCTCTCCCTCCCCTCTGTGTGTGTGTGTGGGGTGTGTGTGTGTGTGTGTGGCTGATGGAGGGTGGGGGCAGCCAGTGTGGGGGGGCTGCTCTCCCTCCCCTCTGTGTGTGTGTGTGGCTGATGGAGGGGGTGGGGGTTGCCAGTGTGGGGAGCTGCTCTCCCTCCTCTCTCTGTGTGTGTGCGTGTGTTGGAGGGAGAGGGGGGGCAGCCAGTGTGGGGGGCTGCTCTCCCTCCCCTCTGTGTGTGTGTGTGTGTGTGTGTGTGTGTGTGTGTGGCTGATGGAGGCGGGGGGGGGGGATCAGCCAGTGTGGGGGGCTGCTCTCCCTCCCCTCTGTGGGTGTGTGTGTGTGGCTGATGGAGGGAGAGGGGGGGCAGCCAGTGTGGGGGGGCTGCTCTCCCTCCCCTCTCTGTGTGTGTGGGGGGGTGTGTGTGTGTGGGGGGCTGATGGAGGGGGGTGGGGGTTGCCAGTGTGGGGGGCTGCTCTCCCTCCCCTCTGTGTGTGTGTGTGTGTGGCTGATGGAGGGAGGGGGGGGGCAGCCAGTGTGGGGGGGCTGCTCTCCCTCCCCTCTCTGTGTGTGTGGGTGTGTGTGTGTGTGTGTGTGGGTGATGGGGGGGGGGTGGGGGTCAGCCAGTGTGGGGGTCTGCTCTCCCTCCCCTCTGTGTGTGTGTGTGTGTGTGGGGGGGGGGCTGATGGAGGGGGTGGGGGTTGCCAGTTTGGGGGTCTGCTCTCCCTCCCCTCTGTGTGTGTGTGTGTGGGGGGGGGGGGGGGAGGTGATGGAGGGGGTGGGGGTCAGCCAGTGTGGGGGTCTGCTCTCCCTCCCCTCTGTGTGTGTGTGTGTGTGTGGGGGGGGGCTGATGGAGGGGGTGGGGGTTGCCAGTTTGGGGGTCTGCTCTCCCTCCCCTCTGTGTGTGTGTGTGTGTGTGTGTGTGTGTGTGGGGCTGATGGAGGGAGGTGGGGGTCAGCCAGTGTGGGGGTCTGCTCTCCCTCCCCTCTGTGTGTGTGTGTGTGTGTGTGGGGGGGGGGTGCTGATGGAGGGGGTGGGGGTTGCCAGTGTGGGGGGGGCTGCTCTCCCTCCCCTCTCTGGCTGGGCTGATGGAGGGAGGGGGGGGGTGTGGGGGTTGCCAGTGTGGGGGGGGCTGCTCTCCCTCCCCTCTCTGGCTGGGCTGATGGAGGGAGGGGGGGGGGGTGTGGGGGTTGCCAGTGTGGGGGGGGGCTGCTCTCCCTCCCCTCTCTGGCTGGGCTGATGGAGGGAGGGGGGGGGTGTGGGGGTTGCCAGTGTGGGGGGGCTGCTCTCCCTCCCCTCTCTGGCTGGGCTGATGGAGGGAGAGGGGGGGGGTGTGGGGGTTGCCAGTGTGGGGGGGGCTGCTCTCCCTCCCCTCTCTGGCTGGGCTGATGGAGGGAGGGGGGTGGGGGGTTGCCAGTGTGGGGGGCTGCTCTCCCTCCCCTCTCTGGCTGGGCTGATGGAGGGAGGGGGGGGTGTGGGGGTTGCCAGTGTGGGGGGCTGCTCTCCCTCCCCTCTCTGGCTGGGCTGATGGAGGGAGGGGGGTGGGGGGTTGCCAGTGTGGGGGGGCTGCTCTCCCTCCCCTCTCTGGCTGGGCTGATGGAGGGAGGGGGGTGGGGGTTGCCAGTGTGGGGGGCTGCTCTCCCTCCCCTCTCTGGCTGGGCTGATGGAAGGCTGGGGGAGCCGGACTGGGGACAGTCAGTCAGTACCTGCCAGTCGAGGAGAGAGTGAATCCTGGAGAGATCCGACAGGGGACGGGGAAACAGCAGACTCCAGCAATGCCTTTGTCTGGGAGGCTGTGAGCAGGTGAACATTGAGCTCCTGTGCACCCACTCCTTCCTCATCGATGGGAGTCACCGAGTTCCCGGACAACAGGGCAAAGGCGACCCTCACGTAAGTACAGGACCCGGGGGGTTTAATACAGACTCAGCTCGGGGTTAGATCAGATTCATATTCACAGGGAAACAGCCGGCAGGAAATGATCGCTGTGATCCATGAGCAGGGCACCGCGAGTGTGAATGAACTTCAAACGGTGCCCTCTGCCCGGAGTCAACACTTCCCTCCGTCCAACTTGCATTGATGTAGCGCCTGCAACTCAGGAAAGCAGCTCCCGAGGCGTTGGACAGCAGCCTCAGGGAGCGGAGTGTTGCTCGGGCGCTTCCAGGGGGAGACAGGTCCTCCAGGAGATGACTGTGAGAGAGAGAGAGCTGGCCGGGATGGAATATGTCGACAGGACTAGATTGTTCAATATTTGTCATTATACCATCAACCAGAGACACAGGAACATTGTTCCCCTTTAACCAGAGGCACAGTGATATTGTCCCCTTTAACCAGGGACACAGTGACATTGTTCCCCTTTAACCAGAGGCACTGTGAGATTGTTCCCTTTAACCAGAGGCACAATGACATTGGTCCCCTTTAACCAGAGGCACAGTGACATTGTTCCCTTTAACCAGAGTCACAGTGACATTGTTCCCCATTAACCAGAGGCACTGTGACATTTTTCCCCTTTAATCAAGGCACAGTGACATTGATCCCCATTAACCAGAGGCACAATGATGTTGTTCCCCTTTAACCAGAGACAAAGTGACATTGTCCCCTTTAACCAGACGCACAGAGACATTGTTCCCCTTTTACCAGAGGCACAGTGACATTGTTCCCCTTTAACCAGAAAAACAGTGACATTGTTCCCCTTTAACCAGAGACAGAGTGACATTGTTCCCTTTAACCAGATGCACAGTGACATTGTTCCATTTACCTACAAGCACAATGACATTGTTCCCCTTTAACCAGAGGCACTGTGAGATTGTTCCCTTTAACCAGAGGCACAGTGACATTGTTCCCCTTTAACCAGACGCACAATGACATTGTTCCCTTTAACCAGACGCACAATGACATTGTTCCCTTTTAACCAGAGGCACAGTGACATCGTTCCCGTTTAACCAGAGGCACAGTGACAATGTTCCACTTTAAACAGAGACACAGTGACATTGTTCCCCTTTAACCAGAGGCACAGTGACATTGTTCCCTTTAACCAGACGCACAGTGACATTGTTCCCCTTTAACCAGACGCACAATGACATTGTTCCCCTTTAACCAGATGCACAATGACATTGTTCCCTTTAACCAGACGCACAATGACATTGTTCCCTTTTAACCAGAGGCACAGTGACATTTTTCCCCTTTAACCAGAGGCACTGTGAGATTGTTCCCTTTAACCAGAGGCACAGTGACATTGTTCCCCATTAACCAGAGGCACAGTGACATTGTTCCCCTTTAACCAGACACGCAGTGCTATAGTTCCCCTTTAACCAGAGACACAGTGACATTGTTCCCCTTTAACCAGAGGCACAGTGACAATGATCCCCTTTCACCAGACGCACAGTGATACCATTCCCCTTTAACCAGAGGCACAGCGACATTGTTCCCTTTGCCTACAGGCACAATGACATTGTTCTCCTTTAACCAGAGACAGAGTGACATTGTTCCCTTTAACCAGAGGCACAATGACGTTGTTCCCCTTTAACCAGAGACACAGCGACATTGTTCCCTTTACCTACAGCCACAATGACATTGTTCCCCTTTAACCAGAGGCACAGTGACATTGTTCCCTTTAACCAGAGACATAGTGACATTGTTCCCCTTTAACCAGAGGCACAGTGACGTTGTTCCTCTTTAACCAGAGGCACAGTGACATTGTTCCCCTTAAACCAGAGGCACAGTGATATTGATCCGTTTAACCAGAGACACAGTGACGTTGTCCCCCTTTAACCAGAGACACAGTGATATTGTTCCCTTTAACCAGAGACATAGTGACATTGTTCCCTTTAACCGAAGACATGGTAACATTGTTTCCCTTTAAACAGAGGCACAGTGACATTGTTCACCTTTAACCAGAGATACAGTGATATTGTTCCCCATTAACCAGAGGCACAGTAATATTGTTCCCTTTATCCAGAACCACAGTGACATTGTTCCCCTTTAACCAGAGGCACAGTGACATTGTCCCCTTTAGCCAGGGACACAATGACATTGTTCCCTTAAACCAAAGACATAGTGACATTGTTTCCCTTTTACCAGATGCACAGTGACATTGTTCCCTTTAACCAGAGGCACAGTGACATTGCACCCTGTAAACAGAGACACAGTGACATTGTTCCCTTTAACCAGAAGCACACTGACATTATTCCCCTTTAACCAGAGGCACAGTGACATTTTTCCCCATTAAACAGAGACACAGCGACATTGTTCCCCATTAACCAGAGGCACAGTAATATTGTTCCCTTTATCCAGAGGCACAGTGACATTGTTTCCCTTTAACCAGAGGCACAGTGATATTGTTCCCTTTAACGGGAGATATAGTGACATTGTTCCCTTTAACCAGAGACATAGTGACATTGTTCCCCTTTAAACAGAGGCACAGTGACATTGTTCCCTTTATCCAGAAGCACAGTGACATTGTTCCCGTTTAACCAGAGGCACAGTGACAATGTTCGACTTTAAACAGAGACGCAGTGACATTGTTCCCCTTTAACCAGAGGCACAGTGACATTGTTCCCTTTAACCAGACGCACAGTGACATTGTTCCCCTTTAACCAGACGCACAATGACATTGTTCCCCTTTAACCAGATGCACAATGACATTGTTCCCTTTAACCAGACGCACAATGACATTGTTCCCTTTTAACCAGAGGCACAGTGACATTGTTCCCCTTTAAACAGAGACACAGTGACATTTTTCCCCTTTAACCAGAGGCACTGTGAGATTGTTCCCTTTAACCAGAGGCACAGTGACATTGTTCCCCTTTAACCAGACACGCAGTGCTATAGTTCCCCTTTAACCAGAGACACAGTGACATTGTTCCCCTTTAACCAGAGGCACAGTGACAATGATCCCCTTTCACCAGACGCACAGTGATACCATTCCCCTTTAACCAGAGGCACAGCGACATTGTTCCCTTTGCCTACAGGCACAATGACATTGTTCTCCTTTAACCAGAGACAGAGTGACATTGTTCCCTTTAACCAGAGGCACAATGACGTTGTTCCCCTTTAACCAGAGACATAGCGACATTGTTCCCTTTACCTACAGCCACAATGACATTGTTCCCCTTTAACCAGGGACACAGTGACATTGTTCCCTTTAACCAGAGACAGAGTGACATTGTTCCCCTTTAACCAGAGGCACAGTGACATTGTTCCCCTTTAACCAGACGCACAATGACATCGTTCCCGTTTAACCAGAGGCACAGTGACAATGTTCGACTTTAAACAGAGACGCAGTGACATTGTTCCCCTTTAACCAGAGGCACAGTGACATTGTTCCCTTTAACCAGACGCACAGTGACATTGTTCCCCTTTAACCAGACGCACAATGACATTGTTCCCCTTTAACCAGATGCACAATGACATTGTTCCCTTTAACCAGACGCACAATGACATTGTTCCCTTTTAACCAGAGGCACAGTGACATTGTTCCCCTTTAAACAGAGACACAGTGACATTTTTCCCCTTTAACCAGAGGCACTGTGAGATTGTTCCCTTTAACCAGAGGCACAGTGACATTGTTCCCCATTAACCAGAGGCACAGTGACATTGTTCCCCTTTAACCAGACACGCAGTGCTATAGTTCCCCTTTAACCAGAGACACAGTGACATTGTTCCCCTTTAAACAGAGGCACAGTGACAATGATCCCCTTTAACCAGAGACAGAGTGATATTGTTCCCTTTAACCAGACGCACACTGACCTTGTTCCCCTTTAACCAGAGGCACAGTGATATTGTTCCCCTTTAACCAGATGCACAGTGCCATTGTTCCCCTTTCACCAGACGCACAGTGCCATTGTTCCCCTTTAACCAGAGGCACAATGACATTGTTCCCGTTAACCAGACGCACAGTGACATTGTTCCCCTTTAACCATATGCACAGTTACATTGTTCCCCTTTAACCAGACACACAATGACATTGTTCCCCTTTAACCAGATGTGCAATGACATTGTTCCCCTTTAACCAGATGCACAATGACATCGTTCCCCTTTAACCAGAGGCACAGTGACAATGTTCCACTTTAAACAGAGACACAGTGACATTGTTCCCCTTTAACCAGAGGCACAGTGACATTGTTCCCTTTAACCAGACGCACAGTGACATTGTTCCCCTTTAACCAGACGCACAATGACATTGTTCCCCTTTAACCAGATGCACAATGACATTGTTCCCTTTAACCAGACGCACAATGACATTGTTCCCTTTTAACCAGAGGCACAGTGACATTGTTCCCCTTTAAACAGAGACACAGTGACATTTTTCCCCTTTAACCAGAGGCACAATGACATTGGTCCCCTTTAACCAGAGGCACAGTGACATTGTTCCCTTTAACCAGAGGCACAGTGACATTGTTCCCCATTAACCAGAGGCACAGTGACATTGTTCCCCTTTAACCAGACACGCAATGCTATTGTTCCCCTTTAACCAGAGACACAGTGACATTGTTCCCCTTTAACCAGCGGCACAGTGACAATGATCCCCTTTAACCAGACGCACAGTGATACCATTCCCCTTTAACCAGAGGCACAGCGACATTGTTCCCTTTGCCTACAGGCACAATGACATTGTTCTCCTTTAACCAGAGACAGAGTGACATTGTTCCCTTTAACCAGAGGCACAATGACGTTGTTCCCCTTTAACGAGAGGCACAGTGACATTGTTCCCTTTAACCAGAGACATAGTGACATTGTTCCCCTTTAACCAGAGGCACAGTGACGTTGTTCCCCTTTAACCAGAGGCACAGTGACATTGTTCCCCTTAAACCAGAGGCACAGTGATATTGTTCCCTTTAACCAGAGACACAGTGACATTGTTCCCTTAAACCAGAGACACAGTGACGTTGTTCCCCTTTAACCAGAGGCACAGTGACATTGTTCCCCTTAAACCAGAGGCACAGTGATATTGTTCCCTTTAACCAGGGACACAGTGACATTGTTCCCTTAAACCAGAGACATAGTGACATTGTTTCCCTTTTACTAGATGCACAGTGACATTCCACCCTTTAAACAGAGACACAGTGACATTGTTCCCTTTAACCAGAAGCACACTGACATTATTCCCCTTTAACCAGAGGCACAGTGACATTTTTCCCCATTAAACAGAGGCACAGTAATATTGTTCCCTTTATCCAGAAGCACAGTGACATTGTTCCCCTTTAACCTGAGGCACAGTGATATTGTTCCCTTTAACCAGAGACATAGTGACATTGTTCCCTTTAACCAGAGACATAGTGACATTGTTCCCCTTTAAACAGAGGCACAGTGACATTGTTCCCTTTATCCAGAAGCACAGTGACATTGTTCCCCTTTAACCAGAGGCACAGTGATATTGTTCCCCTTTAACCAGAGGCACAGTGATATTGTCCCCTTTAGCCAGGGACACAGTGACATTGTTCCCTTTAACCAGAGACATAGTGACATTGTTCCCCTTTAACCAGAGGCACAGTGACATTGTTCCCCTTTAACCAGAGACACAGTGACATTGCTCCCTTTTACCAGAGGCACAGTGATGTTGTCCCCCTTTAACCAGAGGCACAGTGATATTGTTCCCCTTTAACCAGAGACATAGTGACATTGTTCCCTTTAACCAAAGACATAGTAACATTGTTTCCCTTTAAACAGAGGCACAGTGACATTGTTCACCTTTAACCAGAGACACAGTGATATTGTTCCCCATTAACCAGAGGCACAGTAATATTGTTCCCTTTATCCAGAAGCACAGTGACATTGTTCCCCTTTAACCAGAGGCACAGTGATATTGTCCCCTTTAGTCAGGGACACAGTGACATTGTTCCCTTTAACCAGAGACATAGTGACATTGTTCCCCTTTAACCAGAGGCACAGTGACATTGTTCCCCTTTAACCAGAGACAGAGTGACATTGTTCCCTTTAACCAGACGCACAGTGACCTTGTTCCCCTTTAAACAGAGGCACAGTGACATTGTTCCCCTTTAACCAGACGCAGAGTGCCATTGTTCCCCTTTAACCAGAGGCATAGTGACATTGTTCCCCTTTCACCAGACGCACAGTGACCTTGTTCCCCTTTAACCAGAGGCACAGTGACATTGTTCCCCTTTAACCAGATGCACAGTGATACCATTCCCTTTTAACCAGAGACACAGTGACCTTGTTCCCCTTTAACCAGAGGCACAGTGACTTTGTCCCCTTTAACCAGAGGCACAGAGACATTGTTCCCCTTTAACCAGAGGCACAGTGACATTGTTCCCCTTTAACCAGAAAAACAGTGACATTGTTCCCTTTAACCAGACGCACAGTGACATTGTTCCCTTTTAACCAGAGACACAGTGACCATGTTCCCCTTTAACCAGAGGCACAGTGACATTGTTCCCCTTTAACCAGATGCACAGTGATATTGTTCCCTTTAACCAGAGACAGAGTGACATTTTTCCCGTTTAACCAGAGGCACAGTGACATTGTTCCCCTTTAAACAGAGACACAGTGACATTGTTCCCCTTTAACCAGACGCACAGTGACATTGTTCCCCTTTAACCAGACGCACAATGACATTGTTCCCCTTTAACCAGATGCACAATGACATTGTTCCCTTTAACCAGAGTCACAGTGACATTGTTCCCCATTAACCAGAGGCACTGTGACATTGTTCCCCTTTAATCAGGGCACAGTGACATTGTTCCCCATTAACCAGAGGCACTGTGACGTTGTTCCCCTTTAACCAGAGACAAAGTGACATTGTCCCCTTTAACCAGAGGCACAGAGACATTGTTCCCCTTTAACCAGAGGCACAGTGACATTGTTCCCCTTTAACCAGAAAAACAGTGACATTGTTCCCTTTAACCAGACGCACAGTGACATTATTCCCCTTCAACCAGAGACAGAGTGACGTTGTTCCTTTTACCCGGACGCACAGTGACATTGTTCCCCATTAACCAGATGCACAGTGACATTGTTCCCTTTACCTACAACCACAATGACATTGTTCCCCTTTAAGCAGAGACAGATTGACATTGTTCCCCTTTAACCAGAGGCACTGTGAGATTGTTCCCTTTAACCAGAGACACAGTGACATTGTTCCCCTTTAATCAGAGGCACAGTGACATTGTTCCCCTTTAATCAGAGACACAGTGCTATTGTTCCCTTTTAACCAGAGACACAGTGACATTGTTCCCCTTTAACCAGAGACACAGTGCCATTATTCCCCTTTAACCAGAGGCACAGTGATGTTGTCCCCCTTTAACCAGAGGCACAGTGATATTGTTCCCCTTTAACCAGAGACATAGTGACATTGTTCCCTTTAACCAAAGACATAGTAACATTGTTTCCCTTTAAACAGAGGCACAGTGACATTGTTCACCTTTAACCAGAGACACAGTGACATTGTTCCCCATTAACCAGAGGCACAGTAATATTGTTCCCTTTATCCAGAAGCACAGTGACATTGTTCCCCTTTAACCAGAGGCACAGTGATATTGTCCCCTTTAGTCAGGGACACAGTGACATTGTTCCCTTTAACCAGAGACATAGTGACATTGTTCCCCTTTAACCAGAGGCACAGTGACATTGTTCCCCTTTAACCAGAGACAGAGTGACATTGTTCCCTTTAACCAGACGCACAGTGACCTTGTTCCCCTTTAAACAGAGGCACAGTGACATTGTTCCCCTTTAACCAGACGCAGAGTGCCATTGTTCCCCTTTAACCAGAGGCATAGTGACATTGTTCCCCTTTCACCAGACGCACAGTGACCTTGTTCCCCTTTAACCAGAGGCACAGTGACATTGTTCCCCTTTAACCAGATGCACAGTGATACCATTCCCTTTTAACCAGAGACACAGTGACCTTGTTCCCCTTTAACCAGAGGCACAGTGGCATTGTTCCCCTTTAACCAGATGCACAGTGATACCATTCCCTTTTAACCAGAGACACAGTGACCTTGTTCCCCTTTAACCAGAGGCACAGTGGCATTGTTCCCCTTTAACCAGAGGCACAGTGACATTGTTCCCTTTTAACCAGAGACACAGTGACCATGTTCCCCTTTAACCAGAGGCACAGTGACATTGTTCCCCTTTAACCAGATGCACAGTGATATTGTTCCCTTTAACCAGAGACAGAGTGACATTTTTCCCGTTTAACCAGAGGCACAGTGACATTGTTCCCCTTTAAACAGAGACACAGTGACATTGTTCCCCTTTAACCAGACGCACAGTGACATTGTTCCCCTTTAACCAGACGCACAATGACATTGTTCCCCTTTAACCAGATGCACAGTGATATTGTTCCCTTTAACCAGAGACAGAGTGACATTTTTCCCGTTTAACCAGAGGCACAGTGACATTGTTCCCCTTTAACCAGAGACAGAGTGACATTGTTCCCTTTAACCAGACGCACAGTGACATTGTTCCCCTTTAACCAGACGCAAAATGACATTGTTCCCCTTTAACCAGAGACAGAGTGACATTGTTCCCCTTTAAACAGAGACACAGTGACATTGTTCCCCTTTAACCAGAGGCACTGTGAGATTGTTCCCTTTAACCAGAGGCACAATGACATTGTTCCCCTTTAACCAGAGTCACAGTGACATTGTTCCCTTTAACCAGAGGCACAGTGACATTGTTCCCCATTAACCAGATGCACAGTGATACCATTCCCTTTTAACCAGAGGCACAGTGACATTGTTCCCCTTTAACCAGAGACAGAGTGACATTTTTCCCGTTAACCAGACTCACAGTGACATTGTTCCCCTTTAACCAGACGCACAATGACATCGTTCCCGTTTAACCAGAGGCACAGTGACATTGTTCCCCTTTAAACAGAGACACAGTGACATTGTTCCCTTTAACCAGATGCACAGTGACATTGTTCCCCTTTAACCAGACGCACAATGACATTGTTCCCCTTTAACCAGATGCACAATGACATTGTTCCCTTTAACCAGACGCACAATGACATTGTTCCCTTTTAACCAGAGGCACAGTGACATTGTTCCCTTTAACCAGAGGCAGAGTGATATTTTTCCCCTTTAACCAGAGGCACAGTGACATTTTTCCCCTTTAACCAGAGGCACTGTGAGATTGTTCCCTTTAACCAGAGGCACAATGACATTGGTCCCCTTTAACCAGAGGCACAGTGACATTGTTCCCTTTAACCAGAGGCACAGTGACATTGTTCCCCATTAACCAGAGGCACAGTGACATTGTTCCCCTTTAACCAGACACGCAGTGCTATTGTTCCCCTTTAACCAGAGACACAGTGACATTGTTCCCCTTTAACCAGAGGCACAGTGACAATGATCCCCTTTAACCAGATGCACAATGATACCATTCCCCTTTAACCAGAGGCACAGCGACATTGTTCCCTTTGCCTACAGGCACAATGACATTGCTCCCCTTTCACCAGAGACACAGTGACATTGTTCCCCATTAACCAGAGGCACAGTGATACCATTCGCCTTTAAGCAGAGGCACAGTGACATTGTTCCCTTTACCTACAGGGACAATGACATTGTTCCCCTTTAACCAGAGACAGAGTGACATTGTTCCCCTTTAAACAGAGACACAGTGACATTGTTCCCCTTTAACCAGAGGCACAGTGATATTGTCCCCTTTAGCCAGGGACACAGTGACATTGTTCCCTTTAACCAGAGGCACAGTGACATTGTTTCCCTTTTACCAGATGCACAGTGACATTGTTCCCTTTTAACCAGAGACAGAGTGACATTGTTCCCTTTTAACCAGAGACACAGTGACATTGTTTCCCTTTAACCAGAGGCACAGTGACATTGTTCCCCTTTCACCAGACGCACAGTGCCATTGTTCCCCTTTAACCAGAGGCACAGTGACATTGTTCCCCTTTAACCAGAGACAGAGTGACATTGTTCCCTTTAACCAGACGCACAGTGACATTGTTCCCCTTTAACCAGATGCACAATGACATTGTTCCCCTTTAACCAGAGACAGAGTGACATTGTTCCCCTTTAAACAGAGACACAGTGACATTGTTCCCCTTTAACCAGAGGCACTGTGAGATTGTTCCCTTTAACCAGAGGCACAATGACATTGTTCCCCTTTAACCAGAGGCACAGTGACATTGTTCCCTTTAACCAGAGGCACAGTGACATTGTTCCCCATTAACCAGAGGCACAGTGATACCATTCCCTTTTAACCAGAGACACAGTGACATTGTTTCCCTTTAACCAGAGGCACAGTGACATTGTTCCCCTTTCACCAGACGCACAGTGCCATTGTTCCCCTTTAACCAGAGGCACAGTGACATTGTTCCCCTTTAACCAGAGACAGAGTGACATTGTTCCCTTTAACCAGACGCACAGTGACATTGTTCCCCTTTAACCAGATGCACAATGACATTGTTCCCCTTTAACCAGAGACAGAGTGACATTGTTCCCCTTTAAACAGAGACACAGTGACATTGTTCCCCTTTAACCAGAGGCACTGTGAGATTGTTCCCTTTAACCAGAGGCACAATGACATTGTTCCCCTTTAACCAGAGGCACAGTGACATTGTTCCCTTTAACCAGAGGCACAGTGACATTGTTCCCCATTAACCAGAGGCACAGTGATACCATTCCCTTTTAACCAGAGACACAGTGACATTGTTTCCCTTTCACCAGACGCACAGTGCCATTGTTCCCACATTGTTCCCCTTTAACCAGAGACAGAGTGACATTGTTCCCTTTAACCAGGCGCACAGTGACATTGTTCCCCTTTAACCAGACGCACAATGACATTGTTCCCTTTCACCAGAGGCGCAGTGACATTGCTCCATTTAACCAGAGGCACAGTGACATTGCTCCCTTTAACCAGAGACACAGTGACATTGTTCCCCATTAACCAGAGGCACAGTGATACCATTCGCCTTTAAGCAGAGGCACAGTGACATTGTTCCCTTTACCTACAGGGACAATGACATTGTTCCCCTTTAACCAGAGACAGAGTGACATTGTTCCCCTTTAAACAGAGACACAGTGACATTGTTCCCCTTTAACCAGAGGCACTGTGAGATTGTTCCCTTTAACCAGAGGCACAATGACATTGTTCCCCTTTAACCAGAGGCACAGTGATATTGTCCCCTTTAGCCAGGGACACAGTGACATTGTTCCCTTTAACCAGAGGCACAGTGACATTGTTTCCCTTTTACCAGATGCACAGTGACATTGTTCCCTTTTAACCAGAGACAGAGTGACATTGTTCCCTTTTAACCAGAGACACAGTGACATTGTTTCCCTTTAACCAGAGGCACAGTGACATTGTTCCCCTTTCACCAGACGCACAGTGCCATTGTTCCCCTTTAACCAGAGGCACAGTGACATTGTTCCCCTTTAACCAGAGACAGAGTGACATTGTTCCCTTTAACCAGACGCACAGTGACATTGTTCCCCTTTAACCAGATGCACAATGACATTGTTCCCCTTTAACCAGAGACAGAGTGACATTGTTCCCCTTTAAACAGAGACACAGTGACATTGTTCCCCTTTAACCAGAGGCACTGTGAGATTGTTCCCTTTAACCAGAGGCACAATGACATTGTTCCCCTTTAACCAGAGGCACAGTGACATTGTTCCCTTTAACCAGAGGCACAGTGACATTGTTCCCCATTAACCAGAGGCACAGTGATACCATTCCCTTTTAACCAGAGACACAGTGACATTGTTTCCCTTTCACCAGACGCACAGTGCCATTGTTCCCACATTGTTCCCCTTTAACCAGAGACAGAGTGACATTGTTCCCTTTAACCAGGCGCACAGTGACATTGTTCCCCTTTAACCAGACGCACAATGACATTGTTCCCTTTCACCAGAGGCGCAGTGACATTGCTCCATTTAACCAGAGGCACAGTGACATTGCTCCCTTTAACCAGAGACACAGTGACATTGTTCCCCATTAACCAGAGGCACAGTGATACCATTCGCCTTTAAGCAGAGGCACAGTGACATTGTTCCCTTTACCTACAGGGACAATGACATTGTTCCCCTTTAACCAGAGACAGAGTGACATTGTTCCCCTTTAAACAGAGACACAGTGACATTGTTCCCCTTTAACCAGAGGCACTGTGAGATTGTTTCCTTTAACCAGAGGCACAATGACATTGTTCCCCTTTAACCAGAGGCACAGTGATATTGTCCCCTTTAGCCAGGGACACAGTGACATTGTTCCCTTTAACCAGAGGCACAGTGATACCATTCCCTTTTAACCAGAGACACAGTGACATTGTTTCCCTTTAACCAGAGGCACAGTGACATTGTTCCCCTTTCACCAGAGGCACAGTGACATTGTTCCCCTTTAACCAGAGACAGAGTGACATTGTTCCCCTTTAACCAGACGCACAATGACATTGTTCCCCTTTAACCAGAGACAGAGTGACATTGTTCCCCTTTAAACAGAGACACAGTGACATTGCTCCCCTTTAACCAGACGCAGAGTGCCATTGTTCCCCTTTAACCAGAGGCACAATGACATTGTTCCCCTTTAACCAGAGGCACAGTGACATTGTTCCCCTTTAACCAGACGCAGAGTGCCATTGTTCCCCTTTAACCAGAGGCACAGTGACATTGTTCCCCTTTAAACAGAGACACAGTGACATTGTTCCCCTTTAACCAGAGGCAATGTGAGATTGTTCCCTTTAACCAGAGGCACAATGACATTGGTCCCCTTCAACCAGAGGCACAGTGACATTGTTCCCCTTAACCAGAGGCACAGTGACATTGTTCCCTTTAACCAGAGTCACAGTGACATTGTTCCCCATTAACCAGAGGCACTGTGACATTGTTCCCCTTTAATCAGGGCACAGTGACATTGATCCCCATTAACCAGAGGCACAATGACGTTGTTCCCCTTTAACCAGAGACAAAGTGACATTGTCCCCTTTAACCAGACGCACAGAGACATTGTTCCCCTTTTACCAGAGGCACAGTGACATTGTTCCCCTTTAACCAGAAAAATAGTGACATTGTTCCCCTTTAACCAGAGGCACAGTGATTTTGTCCCCTTTAACCAGAGACAGAGTGACATTGTTCCCTTTAACCAGATGCACAGTGACATTATTCCCCTTCAACCAGAGACAGAGTGACATTGTTCCTTTTAACCATTCGCACAGTGGCATTGTTCCCCTTTAACCAGATGCACAATGACATTGTTCCCCTTTAATCAGAGACACAGTGCTATTGTTCCCTTTTAACCAGAGACACAGTGACATTGTTCCCCTTTAACCAGAGACACAGTGACATTGTTCCCCTTTAATCAGAGACACAGTGCTATTGTTCCCTTTTTACCAGAGACACAGTGACATTGTTCCCCTTTAACCAGAGACACAGTGACATTGTTCCCCTTTAACCAGACGCAGAGTGCCATTGTTCTCCTTTAACCAGAGGCACAGTGACATTGTTCCCCTTTAACCAGAGACAGAGTGATATTGTTCCCTTTAACCAGACGCACAGTGACCTTGTTCCCCTTTAACCAGAGGCACAGTGACATTGTTCCCCTTTTATCAGATGCACAGTGCCATTGTTCCCCTTTCACCAGACGCACAGTGCCATTGTTCCCCTTTAACCAGAGGCACAGTGACCTTGTTCCCTTTAACCAGAGGCACAGTGACATTGTTCCCCATTAACCAGACGCACAGTGACATTGTTTCCCTTTAACCAGAGGCACAGTGACATTGTTCCCCTTTAACCAGATGCACAGTGCCATTGTTCCCCTTTCACCAGACGCACAGTGCCATTGTTCCCCTTTAACCAGAGGCACAGTGACATTGATCCCGTTAACCAGACGCACAGTGATATTGTTCCCCTTTAACCATACGCACAGTGACATTGTTCCCCTTTAACCAGACGCACAATGACATAGTTCCCGTTTAACTAGAGGCACAGTGACAATGTTCCACTTTAAACAGAGACACAGTCACATTGTTCCCCTTTAACCAGAGGCACAGTGACATTGTTCCCTTTAACCAGACGCACAGTGACATTGTTCCCCTTTAACCAGACGCACAATGAAAATGTTCCCCTTTAACCAGATGCACAATGACATTGTTCCCTTTAACCAGACGCACAATGACATTGTTCCCTTTTAACCAGAGGCACAGTGACATTGTTCCCCTTTAAACAGAGACACAGTGACATTTTTCCCCTTTAACCAGAGGCACTGTGAGATTGTTCCCTTTAACCAGAGGCACTGTGAGATTGTTCCCTTTAACCAGAGGCACAGTGACATTGTTCCCCATTAACCAGAGGCACAGTGACATTGTTCCCCTTTAACCAGACACGTAGTGCTATAGTTTCCCTTTAACCAGAGACACAGTGACATTGTTCCCCTTTAACCAGAGGCACAGTGACAATGATCCCCTTTCACCAGACGCACAGTGATACCATTCCCTTTTAACCAGAGACACAGTGACATTGTTTCCCTTTCACCAGACGCACAGTGCCATTGTTCCCACATTGTTCCCCTTTAACCAGAGACAGAGTGACATTGTTCCCTTTAACCAGGCGCACAGTGACATTGTTCCCCTTTAACCAGACGCACAATGACATTGTTCCCTTTCACCAGAGGCGCAGTGACATTGCTCCATTTAACCAGAGGCACAGTGACATTGCTCCCTTTAACCAGAGACACAGTGACATTGTTCCCCATTAACCAGAGGCACAGTGATACCATTCGCCTTTAAGCAGAGGCACAGTGACATTGTTCCCTTTACCTACAGGGACAATGACATTGTTCCCCTTTAACCAGAGACAGAGTGACATTGTTCCCCTTTAAACAGAGACACAGTGACATTGTTCCCCTTTAACCAGAGGCACTGTGAGATTGTTTCCTTTAACCAGAGGCACAATGACATTGTTCCCCTTTAACCAGAGGCACAGTGATATTGTCCCCTTTAGCCAGGGACACAGTGACATTGTTCCCTTTAACCAGAGGCACAGTGATACCATTCCCTTTTAACCAGAGACACAGTGACATTGTTTCCCTTTAACCAGAGGCACAGTGACATTGTTCCCCTTTCACCAGAGGCACAGTGACATTGTTCCCCTTTAACCAGAGACAGAGTGACATTGTTCCCCTTTAACCAGACGCACAATGACATTGTTCCCCTTTAACCAGAGACAGAGTGACATTGTTCCCCTTTAAACAGAGACACAGTGACATTGCTCCCCTTTAACCAGACGCAGAGTGCCATTGTTCCCCTTTAACCAGAGGCACAATGACATTGTTCCCCTTTAACCAGAGGCACAGTGACATTGTTCCCCTTTAACCAGACGCAGAGTGCCATTGTTCCCCTTTAACCAGAGGCACAGTGACATTGTTCCCCTTTAAACAGAGACACAGTGACATTGTTCCCCTTTAACCAGAGGCAATGTGAGATTGTTCCCTTTAACCAGAGGCACAATGACATTGGTCCCCTTCAACCAGAGGCACATTGACATTGTTCCCCTTTAATCAGGGCACAGTGACATTGATCCCCATTAACCAGAGGCACAATGACGTTGTTCCCCTTTAATCAGAGACAAAGTGACATTGTCCCCTTTAACCAGACGCACAGAGACATTGTTCCCCTTTTACCAGAGGCACAGTGACATTGTTCCCCTTTAACCAGAAAAATAGTGACATTGTTCCCCTTTAACCAGAGGCACAGTGATTTTGTCCCCTTTAACCAGAGACAGAGTGACATTGTTCCCTTTAACCAGATGCACAGTGACATTATTCCCCTTCAACCAGAGACAGAGTGACATTGTTCCTTTTAACCATTCGCACAGTGGCATTGTTCCCCTTTAACCAGATGCACAGTGACATTGTTCCCCTTTAATCAGAGACACAGTGCTATTGTTCCCTTTTAACCAGAGACACAGTGACATTGTTCCCCTTTAACCAGAGACACAGTGACATTGTTCCCCTTTAACCAGACGCAGAGTGCCATTGTTCTCCTTTAACCAGAGGCACAGTGACATTGTTCCCCTTTAACCAGAGACAGAGTGATATTGTTCCCTTTAACCAGACGCACAGTGACCTTGTTCCCCTTTAACCAGAGGCACAGTGATTTTGTCCCCTTTAACCAGAGACAGAGTGACATTGTTCCCTTTAACCAGATGCACAGTGACATTATTCCCCTTCAACCAGAGACAGAGTGACATTGTTCCTTTTAACCATTCGCACAGTGGCATTGTTCCCCTTTAACCAGATGCACAGTGACATTGTTCCCCTTTAATCAGAGACACAGTGCTATTGTTCCCTTTTAACCAGAGACACAGTGACATTGTTCCCCTTTAACCAGAGACACAGTGACATTGTTCCCCTTTAACCAGACGCAGAGTGCCATTGTTCTCCTTTAACCAGAGGCACAGTGACATTGTTCCCCTTTAACCAGAGACAGAGTGATATTGTTCCCTTTAACCAGACGCACAGTGACCTTGTTCCCCTTTAACCAGAGGCACAGTGACATTGTTCCCCTTTTATCAGATGCACAGTGCCATTGTTCCCCTTTCACCAGACGCACAGTGCCATTGTTCCCCTTTAACCAGAGGCACAGTGACCTTGTTCCCTTTAACCAGAGGCACAGTGACATTGTTCCCCATTAACCAGACGCACAGTGACATTGTTCCCCTTTAACCAGAGGCACAGTGACATTGTTCCCCTTTAACCAGATGCACAGTGCCATTGTTCCCCTTTCACCAGACGCACAGTGCCATTGTTCCCCTTTAACCAGAGGCACAGTGACATTGATCCCGTTAACCAGACGCACAGTGATATTGTTCCCCTTTAACCATACGCACAGTGACATTGTTCCCCTTTAACCAGACGCACAATGACATAGTTCCCGTTTAACTAGAGGCACAGTGACAATGTTCCACTTTAAACAGAGACACAGTCACATTGTTCCCCTTTAACCAGAGGCACAGTGACATTTTTCCCTTTAACCAGACGCACAGTGACATTGTTCCCCTTTAACCAGACGCACAATGAAAATGTTCCCCTTTAACCAGATGCACAATGACATTGTTCCCTTTAACCAGACGCACAATGACATTGTTCCCTTTTAACCAGAGGCACAGTGACATTGTTCCCCTTTAAACAGAGACACAGTGACATTTTTCCCCTTTAACCAGAGGCACTGTGAGATTGTTCCCTTTAACCAGAGGCACTGTGAGATTGTTCCCTTTAACCAGAGGCACAGTGACATTGTTCCCCATTAACCAGAGGCACAGTGACATTGTTCCCCTTTAACCAGACACGTAGTGCTATAGTTTCCCTTTAACCAGAGACACAGTGACATTGTTCCCCTTTAACCAGAGGCACAGTGACAATGATCCCCTTTCACCAGACGCACAGTGATACCATTCCCCTTTAACCAGAGGCACAGCGACATTGTTCCCTTTGCCTACAGGCACAATGACATTCGTCCCCTTTCACCAGAGACACAGTGACATTGTTCCCCATTAACCAGAGGCACAGTGGTATTGTTCCCCTTTAACCAGAGGCACAGTGACATTGCTCCCTTTTACCAGAGGTACAGTGACGTTGTCCCCCTTTAACCAGAGGCACAGTGATATTGTTCCCCTTTAACCAGAGGCATAGTGGCATTGTTCCCCTTTAACCAGATGCACAGTGATACCATTCCCTTTTAACCAGAGGCACAGTGACCTTGTTCCCCTTTAACCAGAGGCACAGTGACATTGTTCCCCTTTAACCAGATGCACAGTGATACCATTCCCTTTTAACCAGAGGCACAGTGACATTGTTCCCCTTTAACCAGAGGCACAGTGACAATGATCCCCTTTAACCAGATGCACAATGATACCATTCCCCTTTAACCAGAGGCACAGCGACATTGTTCCCTTTGCCTACAGGCACAATGACATTGGTCCCCTTTCACCAGAGACACAGTGACATTGTTCCCCATTAACCAGAGGCACAGTGATACCATTCGCCTTTAAGCAGAGGCACAGTGACATTGTTCCCTTTACCTACAGGGACAATGACATTGTTCCCCTTTAACCAGAGACAGAGTGACATTGTTCCCCTTTAAACAGAGACACAGTGACATTGTTCCCCTTTAACCAGAGGCACTGTGAGATTGTTCCCTTTAACCAGAGGCACAATGACATTGTTCCCCTTTAACCAGAGGCACAGTGATATTGTCCCCTTTAGCCAGGGACACAGTGACATTGTTCCCTTTAACCAGAGGCACAGTGATACCATTCCCTTTTAACCAGAGACACAGTGACATTGTTTCCCTTTAACCAGAGGCACAGTGACATTGTTCCCCTTTCACCAGAGGCACAGTGACATTGTTCCCCTTTAACCAGAGACAGAGTGACATTGTTCCCTTTTACCAGACGCACAGTGACATTGTTCCCCTTTAACCAGACGCACAATGACATTGTTCCCCTTTAACCAGAGACAGAGGGACATTGTTCCCTTTTAACCAGAGGCACTGTGAGATTGTTCCCTTTAACCAGAGGCACAATGACATTGTTCCCCTTTAACGAGAGGCACAGTGACATTGTTCCCTTTAACCAGAGGCACAGTGACATTGTTCCCCATTAACCAGAGGCACAGTGATACCATTCCCTTTTAACCAGAGACACAGTGACATTGTTTCCCTTTAACCAGAGGCACAGTGACATTGTTCCCCTTTCACCAGACGCACAGTGCCATTGTTCCCATTTAACCAGAGGCACAGTGACATTGTTCCCCTTTAACCAGAGACATAGTGACGTTGTTCCCCTTTAACCAGAGGCACAGTGACATTGTTCCCCTTTAACCAGAGACACAGTGACAGTGCTCCCTTTTACCAGAGGCACAGTGACGTTGTCCCCCTTTAACCAGAGGCACAGTGATATTGTTCCCCTTTAACCAGAGACATAGTGACATTGTTCCCTTTAACCAAAGACAGAGTAACATTGTTTCCCTTTAAACAGAGGCACAGTGACATTGTTCACCTTTAACCAGAGACACAGTGATATTGTTCCCCATTAACCAGAGGCACAGTAATATTGTTCCCTTTATCCAGAAGCACAGTGACATTGTTCCCCTTTAACCAGAGGCACAGTGATATTGTCCCCTTTAGCCAGGGACACAGTGACATTGTTCCCTTTAACCAGAGGCACAGTGATACCATTCCCTTTTAACCAGAGACACAGTGACATTGTTTCCCTTTAACCAGAGGCACAGTGACATTGTTCCCCTTTCACCAGAGGCACAGTGACATTGTTCCCCTTTAACCAGAGGCACAGTGACATTGTTCCCCTTTAACCAGAGACAGAGTGACATTGTTCCCTTTAACCAGACGCACAGTGACATTGTTCCCCTTTAACCAGACGCACAATGACATTGTTCCCCTTTAACCAGAGACAGAGTGACATTGTTCCCCTTTAAACAGAGACACAGTGACATTGTTCCCCTTTAACCAGAGGCACTGTGAGATTGTTCCCTTTAACCAGAGGCACAATGACATTGTTCCCCTTTAACCAGAGGCACAGTGACATTGTTCCCTTTAACCAGAGGCACTGTGACATTGTTCCCCTTTAACCAGAGACAGAGTGACATTGTTCCCTTTAACCAGACGCACAGTGACATTGTTCCCCTTTAACCAGACGCACAATGACATTGTTCCCCTTTAACCAGAGACAGAGTGACATTGTTACCCTTTCACCAGACGCACAGTGCCATTGTTTCCGTTTAACCAGAGGCACAGTGACATTGTTCCCCTTTAACCAGAGACATAGTGACATTGTTCCCCTTTAACCAGAGGCACAGTGACATTGTACCCCTTTAACCAGAGACACAGTGACATTGCTCCCTTTTACCAGAGGCACAGTGACGTTGTCCCCCTTTAACCAGAGGCACAGTGATATTGTTCCCCTTTAACCAGAGACAGAGTGACATTGTTCCCCTTTAAACAGAGACACAGTGACATTGTTCCCCTTTAACCAGAGGCACTGTGAGATTGTTCCCTTTAACCAGAGGCACAATGACATTGTTCCCCTTTAACCAGAGACACAGTGACATTGTTTCCCTTTAACCAGAGGCACAGTGTCATTGTTCCCCTTTCACCAGACGCACAGTGCCATTGTTCCCATTTAACCAGAGGCACAGTGACATTGTTCCCCTTTAACCAGAGACAGAGTGACATTGTTCCCTTTAACCAGACGCACAGTGACATTGTTCCCCTTTAACCAGACGCACAATGACATTGTTCCCTTTCACCAGAGGCGCAGTGACATTGCTCCATTTAACCAGAGGCACAGTGACATTGTTCCCCTTTAACCAGAGACAGAGTGACATTGTTCCCTTTAACCAGACGCACAGTGACATTGTTCCCCTTTAACCAGACGCACAATGACATTGTTCCCTTTCACCAGAGGCGCAGTGACATTGCTCCATTTAACCAGAGGCACAGTGACATTGTTCCCCTTTAACCAGAGACACAGTGACATTGCTCCCTTTAACCAGAGACACAGTGACATTGTTCCTTTTAACCAGAGGCACAGTGACATTGTTCCCCTTTAAACAGAGACACAGTGATATTGTTCCCCTTTAACCAGAGGCACTGTGAGATTGTTCCCTTTAACCAGAGGCACAATGACATTGGTCCTCTTTCACCAGAGACACAGTGACATTGTTCCCCATTAACCAGAGGTACAGTGATACCATTCGCCTTTAAGCAGAGGCACAGTGACATTGTTCCCTTTACCTACAGGCACAATGACATTGTTCCCCTTTAACCAGAGACAGAGTGACATTGTTCCCCTTTAAACAGAGACACAGTGACATTGTTCCCCTTTAACCAGAGGCACTGTGAGATTGTTCCCTTTAACCAGAGGCACAATGACATTGTTCCCCTTTAACGAGAGGCACAGTGACATTGTTCCCTTTAACCAGAGGCACAGTGACATTGTTCCCCATTAACCAGAGGCACAGTGACATTGTTCCCCTTTAACCAGTGACAGAGTGACATTGTTACCTTTAACCAGACGCACACTAACATTGTTCCCCTTTAACCAGACGCACAATGACATTGTTCCCCTTTAACCAGACGCAGAGTGCCATTGTTCCCCTTTAACCAGAGGCACAGTGACATTGTTCCCCATTAACCAGAGGCACAGTGATACCATTCCCTTTTAACCAGAGACACAATGACATTGATTCCCTTTAACCAGAGGCACAGTGACATTGTTCCCCTTTCACCAGACGCACAGTGCCATTGTTCCCCTTTAACCAGAGGCACAGTGACATTGTTCCCCTTTAACCAGAGACAGAGTGACATTGTTACCTTTAACCAGACGCACAGTGACATTGTTCCCCTTTAACCAGACGTACAATGACATTGTTCCCCTTTAACCAGACGCAGAGTGCCATTGTTCCCCTTTAACCAGAGCCACAGTGACATTGTTCCCCTTTAACCAGAGACATAGTGACATTGTTCCCTTTAACCAGAGACATAGTGACATTGTTCCCCTTTAAACAGAGGCACAGTGACATTGTTCCCTTTATCCAGAAGCACAGTGACATTGTTCCCCTTTAACAGAGGCACAGTGATATTGTTCCCCTTTAACCAGAGGCACAGTGATATTGTCCCCTTTAGCCAGGGACACAGTGACATTGTTCCCTTTAACCAGAGACATAGTGACATTGTTCCCCTTTAACCAGAGGCACAGTGACATTGTTCCCCTTTAACCAGAGACACAGTGACATTGCTCCCTTTTACCAGAGGCACAGTGACGTTGTCCCCCTTTAACCAGAGGCACTGTGATATTGTTCCCCTTTAACCAGAGACATAGTGACATTGTTCCCTTTAACCAAAGACATAGTAACATTGTTTCCCTTTAAACAGAGGCACAGTGACATTGTTCACCTTTAACCAGAGACACAGTGATATTGTTCCCCATTAACCAGAGGCACAGTAATATTGTTCCCTTTATCCAGAAGCACAGTGGCATTGTTCCCCTTTAACCAGAGGCACAGTGATATTGTCCCCTTTAGTCAGGGACACAGTGACATTGTTCACTTTAACCAGAGACATAGTGACATTGTTCCCCTTTAACCAGAGGCACAGTGACATTGTTCCTCTTTAACCAGAGACAGAGTGACATTGTTCCCTTTAACCAGACGCACAGTGATCTTGTTCCCCTTTAAACAGAGGCACAGTGACATTGTTCCCCTTTAACCAGACGCAGAGTGCCATTGTTCCCCTTTAACCAGAGGCATAGTGACATTGTTCCCTTTTCACCAGACGCACAGTGACCTTGTTCCCCTTTAACCTGAGGCACAGTGGCATTGTTCCCCTTTAACCAGATGCACAGTGATACCATTCCCTTTTAACCAGAGACACAGTGACCTTGTTCCCCTTTAACCAGAGGCACAGTGACATTGTTCCCCTTTAACCAGATGCACA
The DNA here is from genome assembly GCF_047496795.1 of Chiloscyllium punctatum. Taxonomy (NCBI): domain Eukaryota; kingdom Metazoa; phylum Chordata; class Chondrichthyes; order Orectolobiformes; family Hemiscylliidae; genus Chiloscyllium; species Chiloscyllium punctatum. The sequence continues at coordinate 118,178,379 of NC_092741.1, read as the reverse complement.
GTGATACCATTACCTTTTAACCAGAGGCACAGTGACATTGTTCCCCTTTAACCAGAGACAGAGTGACATTTTTCCCGTTAACCAGACTCACAGTGACATTGTTCCCCTTTAACCAGACGCACAATGACATCGTTCCCGTTTAACCAGAGGCACAGTGACATTGTTCCCCTTTAAACAGAGACACAGTGACATTGTTCCCCTTTAACCAGAGGCACAGTGACATTGTTCCCTTTAACCAGACGCACAATGACATTGTTCCCCTTTAACCAGATGCACAATGACATTGTTCCCTTTAACCAGACGCACAATGACATTGTTGCCTTTTAACCAGAGGCACAGTGACATTGTTCCCTTTAACCAGAGGCAGAGTGATATTTTTCCCCTTTAACCAGAGGCACAGTGACATTTTTCCCCTTTAACCAGAGGCACTGTGAGATTGTTCCCTTTAACCAGAGGCACAATGACATTGGTCCCCTATAACCAGAGGCACAGTGACATTGTTCCCTTTAACCAGAGGCACAGTGACATTGTTCCCCATTAACCAGAGGCACAGTGACATTGTTCCCCTTTAACCAGACACGCAGTGCTATTGTTCCCCTTTAACCAGAGACACAGTGACATTGTTCCCCTTTAACCAGAGGCACAGTGACAATGATCCCCTTTAACCAGATGCACAATGATACCATTCCCCTTTAACCAGAGGCACAGCGACATTGTTCCCTTTGCCTACAGGCACAATGACATTGGTCCCCTTTCACCAGAGACACAGTGACATTGTTCCCCATTAACCAGAGGCACAGTGATACCATTCGCCTTTAAGCAGAGGCACAGTGACATTGTTCCCTTTACCTACAGGGACAATGACATTGTTCCCCTTTAACCAGAGACAGAGTGACATTGTTCCCCTTTAAACAGAGACACAGTGACATTGTTCCCCTTTAACCAGAGGCACTGTGAGATTGTTCCCTTTAACCAGAGGCACAATGACATTGTTCCCCTTTAACCAGAGGCACAGTGATATTGTCCCCTTTAGCCAGGGACACAGTGACATTGTTCCCTTTAACCAGAGGCACAATGATACCATTCCCTTTTAACCAGAGACACAGTGACATTGTTTCCCTTTAACCAGAGGCACAGTGACATTGTTCCCCTTTCACCAGAGGCACAGTGACATTGTTCCCCTTTAACCAGAGACAGAGTGACATTGTTCCCTTTAACCAGACGCACAGTGACATTGTTCCCCTTTAACCAGACGCACAATGACATTGTTCCCCTTTAACCAGAGACAGAGTGACATTGTTCCCCTTTAAACAGAGACACAGTGACATTGTTCCCCTTTAACCAGAGGCACTGTGAGATTGTTCCCTTTAACCAGAGGCACAATGACATTGTTCCCCTTTAACCAGAGGCACAGTGACATTGTTCCCTTTAACCAGAGGCACAGTGACATTGTTCCCCATTAACCAGAGGCACAGTGATACCATTCCCTTTTAACCAGAGACACAGTGACATTGTTTCCCTTTAACCAGAGGCACAGTGACATTGTTCCCCTTTCACCAGACGCACAGTGCCATTGTTCCCATTTAACCAGAGGCACAGTGACATTGTTCCCCTTTAACCAGAGACATAGTGACATTGTTCCCCTTTAACCAGAGGCACAGTGACATTGTTCCCCTTTAACCAGAGACACAGTGACATTGCTCCCTTTTACCAGAGGCACAGTGACGTTGTCCCCCTTTAACCAGAGGCACAGTGATATTGTTCCCCTTTAACCAGAGACATAGTGACATTGTTCCCTTTAACCAAAGACATAGTAACATTGTTTCCCTTTAAACAGAGGCACAGTGACATTGTTCACCTTTAACCAGAGACACAGTGATATTGTTCCCCATTAACCAGAGGCACAGTAATATTGTTCCCTTTATCCAGAAGCACAGTGACATTGTTCCCCTTTAAACAGAGGCACAGTGATATTGTCCCCTTTAGCCAGGGACACAGTGACATTGTTCCCTTTAACCAGAGGCACAGTGATACCATTCCCTTTTAACCAGAGACACAGTGACATTGTTTCCCTTTAACCAGAGGCACAGTGACATTGTTCCCCTTTCACCAGAGGCACAGTGACATTGTTCCCCTTTAACCAGAGGCACAGTGACATTGTTCCCCTTTAACCAGAGACAGAGTGACATTGTTCCCTTTAACCAGACGCACAGTGACATTGTTCCCCTTTAACCAGACGCACAATGACATTGTTCCCCTTTAACCAGAGACAGAGTGACATTGTTCCCCTTTAAACAGAGACACAGTGACATTGTTCCCCTTTAACCAGAGGCACTGTGAGATTGTTCCCTTTAACCAGAGGCACAATGACATTGTTCCCCTTTAACCAGAGGCACAGTGACATTGTTCCCTTTAACCAGAGGCACAGTGACATTGTTCCCTTTAACCAGAGGCACAGTGACATTGTTCCCCATTAACCAGAGGCACAGTGATACCATTCCCTTTTAACCAGAGACACAGTGACATTGTTTCCCTTTAACCAGAGGCACAGTGACATTGTTCCCCTTTCATCAGACGCACAGTGCCATTGTTCCCATTTAACCAGAGGCACAGTGACATTGTTCCCCTTTAACCAGAGACAGAGTGACATTGTTCCCTTTAACCAGACGCACAGTGACATTGTTCCCCTTTAACCAGACGCACAATGACATTGTTCCCTTTCACCAGAGGCGCAGTGACATTGCTCCATTTAACCAGAGGCACAGTGACATTGTTCCCCTTTAACCAGAGACACAGTGACATTGCTCCCTTTAACCAGAGACACAGTGACATTGTTCCTTTTAACCAGAGGCACAGTGACATTGTTCCCCTTTAAACAGAGACACAGTGATATTGTTCCCCTTTAACCAGAGGCACTGTGAGATTGTTCCCTTTAACCAGAGGCACAATGACATTGGTCCTCTTTCACCAGAGACACAGTGACATTGTTCCCCATTAACCAGAGGCACAGTGATACCATTCGCCTTTAAGCAGAGGCACAGTGACAGTGTTCCCTTTACCTACAGGCACAATGACATTGTTCCCCTTTAACCAGAGACAGAGTGACATTGTTCCCCTTTAAACAGAGACACAGTGACATTGTTCCCCTTTAACCAGAGGCACAGTGACATTGTTCCCCTTTAACGAGAGGCACAGTGACATTGTTCCCTTTAACCAGAGGCACAGTGACATTGTTCCCCATTAAGCAGAGGCACAGTGACATTGTTCCCCTTTAACCAGAGACAGAGTGACATTGTTACCTTTAACCAGACGCACACTAACATTGTTCCCCTTTAACCAGACGCACAATGACATTGTTCCCCTTTAACCAGACGCAGAGTGCCATTGTTCCCCTTTAACCAGAGGCACAGTGACATTGTTCCCCATTAACCAGAGGCACAGTGACATTGTTCCCTTTAACCAGAGGCACAGTGATACCATTCCCTTTTAACCAGAGACACAGTGCCATTGTTCCCCTTTAACCAGAGGCACAGTGACATTGTTCCCCTTTAACCAGAGGCACAGTGACATTGTTCCCCTTTAACCAGAGACAGAGTGACATTGTTCCCTTTAACCAGACGCACAGTGACCTTGTTCCTCTTTAAACAGAGGCACAGTGACATTGTTCCCCTTTAACCAGACGCAGAGTGCCATTGTTCCCCTTTAACCAGAGGCATAGTGACATTGTTCCCCTTTCACCAGACGCACAGTGACCTTGTTCCCCTTTAAACAGAGGCACAGTGACATTGTTCCCCTTTAACCAGAGACAGAGTGACATTGTTCCCTTTAACCAGACGCACAGTGACCTTGTTCCTCTTTAAACAGAGGCACAGTGACATTGTTCCCCTTTAACCAGACGCAGAGTGCCATTGTTCCCCTTTAACCAGAGGCATAGTGACATTGTTCCCCTTTCACCAGACGCACAGTGACCTTGTTCCCCTTTAACCAGATGCACAGTGCCATTGTTCCCCTTTCACCAGACGCACAGTGCCATTGTTCCCCTTTAACCAGAGGCACAATGACATTTTTGCCGTTAACCAGACGCACAGTGACATTGTTCCCCTTTAACCATACGCACAGTTACATTGTTCCCCTTTAACCAGACACACAATGACATTGTTCCCCTTTAACCAGATGTGCAATGACATTGTTCCCCTTTAACCAGATGCACAATGACATCGTTCCCGTTTAACCAGAGGCACAGTGACAATGTTCCACTTTAAACAGAGACACAGTGACATTGTTCCCCTTTAACCAGAGGCACAGTGACATTGTTCCCTTTAACCAGACGCACAGTGACATTGTTCCCCTTTAACCAGACGCACAATGACATTGTTCCCCTTTAACCAGATGCACAATGACATTGTTCCCTTTAACCAGACGCACAATGACATTGTTCCCTTTTAACCAGAGGCACAGTGACATTGTTCCCCTTTAAACAGAGACACAGTGACATTTTTCCCCTTTAACCAGAGGCACAATGACATTGGTCCCCTTTAACCAGAGGCACAGTGACATTGTTCCCTTTAACCAGAGGCACAGTGACATTGTTCCCCATTAACCAGAGGCACAGTGACATTGTTCCCCTTTAACCAGACACGCAATGCTATTGTTCCCCTTTAACCAGAGACACAGTGACATTGTTCCCCTTTAACCAGCGGCACAGTGACAATGATCCCCTTTAACCAGACGCACAGTGATACCATTCCCCTTTAACCAGAGGCACAGCGACATTGTTCCCTTTGCCTACAGGCACAATGACATTGTTCTCCTTTAACCAGAGACAGAGTGACATTGTTCCCTTTAACCAGAGGCACAATGACGTTGTTCCCCTTTAACGAGAGGCACAGTGACATTGTTCCCTTTAACCAGAGACATAGTGACATTGTTCCCCTTTAACCAGAGGCACAGTGACGTTGTTCCCCTTTAACCAGAGGCACAGTGACATTGTTCCCCTTAAACCAGAGGCACAGTGATATTGTTCCCTTTAACCAGAGACACAGTGACATTGTTCCCTTAAACCAGAGACACAGTGACGTTGTTCCCCTTTAACCAGAGGCACAGTGACATTGTTCCCCTTAAACCAGAGGCACAGTGATATTGTTCCCTTTAACCAGGGACACAGTGACATTGTTCCCTTAAACCAGAGACATAGTGACATTGTTTCCCTTTTACTAGATGCACAGTGACATTCCACCCTTTAAACAGAGACACAGTGACATTGTTCCCTTTAACCAGAAGCACACTGACATTATTCCCCTTTAACCAGAGGCACAGTGACATTTTTCCCCATTAAACAGAGGCACAGTAATATTGTTCCCTTTATCCAGAAGCACAGTGACATTGTTCCCCTTTAACCTGAGGCACAGTGATATTGTTCCCTTTAACCAGAGACATAGTGACATTGTTCCCTTTAACCAGAGACATAGTGACATTGTTCCCCTTTAAACAGAGGCACAGTGACATTGTTCCCTTTATCCAGAAGCACAGTGACATTGTTCCCCTTTAACCAGAGGCACAGTGACATTGTTCCCCTTAAACCAGAGGCACAGTGATATTGTTCCCTTTAACCAGAGACACAGTGACATTGTTCCCTTAAACCAGAGACACAGTGACGTTGTTCCCCTTTAACCAGAGGCACAGTGACATTGTTCCCCTTAAACCAGAGGCACAGTGATATTGTTCCCTTTAACCAGGGACACAGTGACATTGTTCCCTTAAACCAGAGACATAGTGACATTGTTTCCCTTTTACTAGATGCACAGTGACATTCCACCCTTTAAACAGAGACACAGTGACATTGTTCCCTTTAACCAGAAGCACACTGACATTATTCCCCTTTAACCAGAGGCACAGTGACATTTTTCCCCATTAAACAGAGGCACAGTAATATTGTTCCCTTTATCCAGAAGCACAGTGACATTGTTCCCCTTTAACCTGAGGCACAGTGATATTGTTCCCTTTAACCAGAGACACAGTGACATTGTTCCCTTTAACCAGAGACATAGTGACATTGTTCCCCTTTAACCAGAGGCACAGTGACATTGTTCCCCTTTAACCAGAGACACAGTGACATTGCTCCCTTTTACCAGAGGCACAGTGATGTTGTCCCCCTTTAACCAGAGGCACAGTGATATTGTTCCCCTTTAACCAGAGACATAGTGACATTGTTCCCTTTAACCAAAGACATAGTAACATTGTTTCCCTTTAAACAGAGGCACAGTGACATTGTTCACCTTTAACCAGAGACACAGTGATATTGTTCCCCATTAACCAGAGGCACAGTAATATTGTTCCCTTTATCCAGAAGCACAGTGACATTGTTCCCCTTTAACCAGAGGCACAGTGATATTGTCCCCTTTAGTCAGGGACACAGTGACATTGTTCCCTTTAACCAGAGACATAGTGACATTGTTCCCCTTTAACCAGAGGCACAGTGACATTGTTCCCCTTTAACCAGAGACAGAGTGACATTGTTCCCTTTAACCAGACGCACAGTGACCTTGTTCCCCTTTAAACAGAGGCACAGTGACATTGTTCCCCTTTAACCAGACGCAGAGTGCCATTGTTCCCCTTTAACCAGAGGCATAGTGACATTGTTCCCCTTTCACCAGACGCACAGTGACCTTGTTCCCCTTTAACCAGAGGCACAGTGACATTGTTCCCCTTTAACCAGATGCACAGTGATACCATTCCCTTTTAACCAGAGACACAGTGACCTTGTTCCCCTTTAACCAGAGGCACAGTGACTTTGTCCCCTTTAACCAGAGGCACAGAGACATTGTTCCCCTTTAACCAGAGGCACAGTGACATTGTTCCCCTTTAACCAGAAAAACAGTGACATTGTTCCCTTTAACCAGACGCACAGTGACATTGTTCCCTTTTAACCAGAGACACAGTGACCATGTTCCCCTTTAACCAGAGGCACAGTGACATTGTTCCCCTTTAACCAGATGCACAGTAATATTGTTCCCTTTATCCAGAAGCACAGTGACATTGTTCCCCTTTAACCAGAGGCACAGTGATATTGTCCCCTTTAGTCAGGGACACAGTGACATTGTTCGCTTTTAACCAGAGACACAGTGACCATGTTCCCTTTTAACCAGAGACACAGTGACCTTGTTCCCCTTTAACCAGAGGCACAGTGGCATTGTTCCCCTTTAACCAGAGGCACAGTGACATTGTTCCCTTTTAACCAGAGACACAGTGACCATGTTCCCTTTTAACCAGAGACACAGTGACCTTGTTCCCCTTTAACCAGAGGCACAGTGGCATTGTTCCCCTTTAACCAGATGCACAGTGATACCATTCCCTTTTAACCAGAGACACAGTGACCTTGTTCCCCTTTAACCAGAGGCACAGTGGCATTGTTCCCCTTTAACCAGAGGCACAGTGACATTGTTCCCTTTTAACCAGAGACACAGTGACCATGTTCCCCTTTAACCAGAGGCACAGTGACATTGTTCCCCTTTAACCAGAGGCACAGTGACATTGTTCCCCTTTAACCAGACACGCAGTGCTATTGTTCCCCTTTAACCAGAGACACAGTGACATTGTTCCCCTTTAACCAGAGGCACAGTGACAATGATCCCCATTAACCAGACGCACAGTGATACCATTCCCCTTTAACCAGAGGCACAGCGACATTGTTCCCTTTGCCTACAGGCACAATGACATTGGTCCCCTTTCACCAGAGACACAGTGACATTGTTCCCCATTAACCAGAGGCACAGTGATACCATTCGCCTTTAAGCAGAGGCACAGTGACATTGTTCCCTTTACCTACAGGGACAATGACATTGTTCCCCTTTAACCAGAGACAGAGTGACATTGTTCCCCTTTAAACAGAGACACAGTGACATTGTTCCCCTTTAACCAGAGGCACTGTGAGATTGTTCCCTTTAACCAGAGGCACAATGACATTGTTCCCCTTTAACCAGAGGCACAGTGACATTGTTCCCTTTAACCAGAGGCACAGTGACATTGTTCCCCATTAACCAGAGGCACAGTGATACCATTCCCTTTTAACCAGAGACACAGTGACATTGTTTCCCTTTAACCAGAGGCACAGTGACATTGTTCCCCTTTCACCAGACGCACAGTGCCATTGTTCCCCTTTAACCAGAGGCACAGTGACATTGTTCCCCTTTAACCAGAGACAGAGTGACATTGTTCCCTTTAACCAGACGCACAGTGACATTGTTCCCCTTTAACCAGATGCACAATGACATTGTTCCCCTTTAACCAGAGACAGAGTGACATTGTTCCCCTTTAAACAGAGACACAGTGACATTGTTCCCCTTTAACCAGAGGCACTGTGAGATTGTTCCCTTTAACCAGAGGCACAATGACATTGTTCCCCTTTAACCAGAGGCACAGTGACATTGTTCCCTTTAACCAGAGGCACAGTGACATTGTTCCCCATTAACCAGAGGCACAGTGATACCATTCCCTTTTAACCAGAGACACAGTGACATTGTTTCCCTTTCACCAGACGCACAGTGCCATTGTTCCCACATTGTTCCCCTTTAACCAGAGACAGAGTGACATTGTTCCCTTTAACCAGGCGCACAGTGACATTGTTCCCCTTTAACCAGACGCACAATGACATTGTTCCCTTTCACCAGAGGCGCAGTGACATTGCTCCATTTAACCAGAGGCACAGTGACATTGCTCCCTTTAACCAGAGACACAGTGACATTGTTCCCCATTAACCAGAGGCACAGTGATACCATTCGCCTTTAAGCAGAGGCACAGTGACATTGTTCCCTTTACCTACAGGGACAATGACATTGTTCCCCTTTAACCAGAGACAGAGTGACATTGTTCCCCTTTAAACAGAGACACAGTGACATTGTTCCCCTTTAACCAGAGGCACTGTGAGATTGTTCCCTTTAACCAGAGGCACAATGACATTGTTCCCCTTTAACCAGAGGCACAGTGATATTGTCCCCTTTAGCCAGGGACACAGTGACATTGTTCCCTTTAACCAGAGGCACAGTGACATTGTTTCCCTTTTACCAGATGCACAGTGACATTGTTCCCTTTTAACCAGAGACAGAGTGACATTGTTCCCTTTTAACCAGAGACACAGTGACATTGTTTCCCTTTAACCAGAGGCACAGTGACATTGTTCCCCTTTCACCAGACGCACAGTGCCATTGTTCCCCTTTAACCAGAGGCACAGTGACATTGTTCCCCTTTAACCAGAGACAGAGTGACATTGTTCCCTTTAACCAGACGCACAGTGACATTGTTCCCCTTTAACCAGATGCACAATGACATTGTTCCCCTTTAACCAGAGACAGAGTGACATTGTTCCCCTTTAAACAGAGACACAGTGACATTGTTCCCCTTTAACCAGAGGCACTGTGAGATTGTTCCCTTTAACCAGAGGCACAATGACATTGTTCCCCTTTAACCAGAGGCACAGTGACATTGTTCCCTTTAACCAGAGGCACAGTGACATTGTTCCCCATTAACCAGAGGCACAGTGATACCATTCCCTTTTAACCAGAGACACAGTGACATTGTTTCCCTTTCACCAGACGCACAGTGCCATTGTTCCCACATTGTTCCCCTTTAACCAGAGACAGAGTGACATTGTTCCCTTTAACCAGGCGCACAGTGACATTGTTCCCCTTTAACCAGACGCACAATGACATTGTTCCCTTTCACCAGAGGCGCAGTGACATTGCTCCATTTAACCAGAGGCACAGTGACATTGCTCCCTTTAACCAGAGACACAGTGACATTGTTCCCCATTAACCAGAGGCACAGTGATACCATTCGCCTTTAAGCAGAGGCACAGTGACATTGTTCCCTTTACCTACAGGGACAATGACATTGTTCCCCTTTAACCAGAGACAGAGTGACATTGTTCCCCTTTAAACAGAGACACAGTGACATTGTTCCCCTTTAACCAGAGGCACTGTGAGATTGTTTCCTTTAACCAGAGGCACAATGACATTGTTCCCCTTTAACCAGAGGCACAGTGATATTGTCCCCTTTAGCCAGGGACACAGTGACATTGTTCCCTTTAACCAGAGGCACAGTGATACCATTCCCTTTTAACCAGAGACACAGTGACATTGTTTCCCTTTAACCAGAGGCACAGTGACATTGTTCCCCTTTCACCAGAGGCACAGTGACATTGTTCCCCTTTAACCAGAGACAGAGTGACATTGTTCCCCTTTAACCAGACGCACAATGACATTGTTCCCCTTTAACCAGAGACAGAGTGACATTGTTCCCCTTTAAACAGAGACACAGTGACATTGCTCCCCTTTAACCAGACGCAGAGTGCCATTGTTCCCCTTTAACCAGAGGCACAATGACATTGTTCCCCTTTAACCAGAGGCACAGTGACATTGTTCCCCTTTAACCAGACGCAGAGTGCCATTGTTCCCCTTTAACCAGAGGCACAGTGACATTGTTCCCCTTTAAACAGAGACACAGTGACATTGTTCCCCTTTAACCAGAGGCAATGTGAGATTGTTCCCTTTAACCAGAGGCACAATGACATTGGTCCCCTTCAACCAGAGGCACAGTGACATTGTTCCCTTTAACCAGAGTCACAGTGACATTGTTCCCCATTAACCAGAGGCACTGTGACATTGTTCCCCTTTAATCAGGGCACAGTGACATTGATCCCCATTAACCAGAGGCACAATGACGTTGTTCCCCTTTAACCAGAGACAAAGTGACATTGTCCCCTTTAACCAGACGCACAGAGACATTGTTCCCCTTTTACCAGAGGCACAGTGACATTGTTCCCCTTTAACCAGAAAAATAGTGACATTGTTCCCCTTTAACCAGAGGCACAGTGATTTTGTCCCCTTTAACCAGAGACAGAGTGACATTGTTCCCTTTAACCAGATGCACAGTGACATTATTCCCCTTCAACCAGAGACAGAGTGACATTGTTCCTTTTAACCATTCGCACAGTGGCATTGTTCCCCTTTAACCAGATGCACAATGACATTGTTCCCCTTTAATCAGAGACACAGTGCTATTGTTCCCTTTTAACCAGAGACACAGTGACATTGTTCCCCTTTAACCAGAGACACAGTGACATTGTTCCCCTTTAATCAGAGACACAGTGCTATTGTTCCCTTTTTACCAGAGACACAGTGACATTGTTCCCCTTTAACCAGAGACACAGTGACATTGTTCCCCTTTAACCAGACGCAGAGTGCCATTGTTCTCCTTTAACCAGAGGCACAGTGACATTGTTCCCCTTTAACCAGAGACAGAGTGATATTGTTCCCTTTAACCAGACGCACAGTGACCTTGTTCCCCTTTAACCAGAGGCACAGTGACATTGTTCCCCTTTTATCAGATGCACAGTGCCATTGTTCCCCTTTCACCAGACGCACAGTGCCATTGTTCCCCTTTAACCAGAGGCACAGTGACCTTGTTCCCTTTAACCAGAGGCACAGTGACATTGTTCCCCATTAACCAGACGCACAGTGACATTGTTTCCCTTTAACCAGAGGCACAGTGACATTGTTCCCCTTTAACCAGATGCACAGTGCCATTGTTCCCCTTTCACCAGACGCACAGTGCCATTGTTCCCCTTTAACCAGAGGCACAGTGACATTGATCCCGTTAACCAGACGCACAGTGATATTGTTCCCCTTTAACCATACGCACAGTGACATTGTTCCCCTTTAACCAGACGCACAATGACATAGTTCCCGTTTAACTAGAGGCACAGTGACAATGTTCCACTTTAAACAGAGACACAGTCACATTGTTCCCCTTTAACCAGAGGCACAGTGACATTGTTCCCTTTAACCAGACGCACAGTGACATTGTTCCCCTTTAACCAGACGCACAATGAAAATGTTCCCCTTTAACCAGATGCACAATGACATTGTTCCCTTTAACCAGACGCACAATGACATTGTTCCCTTTTAACCAGAGGCACAGTGACATTGTTCCCCTTTAAACAGAGACACAGTGACATTTTTCCCCTTTAACCAGAGGCACTGTGAGATTGTTCCCTTTAACCAGAGGCACTGTGAGATTGTTCCCTTTAACCAGAGGCACAGTGACATTGTTCCCCATTAACCAGAGGCACAGTGACATTGTTCCCCTTTAACCAGACACGTAGTGCTATAGTTTCCCTTTAACCAGAGACACAGTGACATTGTTCCCCTTTAACCAGAGGCACAGTGACAATGATCCCCTTTCACCAGACGCACAGTGATACCATTCCCCTTTAACCAGAGGCACAGCGACATTGTTCCCTTTGCCTACAGGCACAATGACATTGGTCCCCTTTCACCAGAGACACAGTGACATTGTTCCCCATTAACCAGAGGCACAGTGGTATTGTCCCCCTTTAACCAGAGGCACAGTGATATTGTTCCCCTTTAACCAGAGGCATAGTGACATTGTTCCCCTTTCACCAGAGACATAGTGGCATTGTTCCCCTTTAACCAGATGCACAGTGATACCATTCCCTTTTAACCAGAGTCACAGTGACCTTGTTCCCCTTTAACCAGAGGCACAGTGACATTGTTCCCCTTTAACCAGATGCACAGTGATACCATTCCCTTTTAACCAGAGGCACAGTGACATTGTTCCCCTTTAACCAGAGACTGAGTGACATTTTTCCCGTTAACCAGACTCACAGTGACATTGTTCCCCTTTAACCAGACGCACAATGACATCGTTCCCGTTTAACCAGAGGCACAGTGACAGTGTTCCCCTTTAAACAGAGACACAGTGACATTGTTCCCCTTTAACCAGAGGCACAGTGACATTGTTCCCTTTAACCAGATGCACAGTGACATTGTTCCCCTTTAACCAGACGCACAGTGACATTGTTCCCCTTTAACCAGATGCACAATGACATTGTTCCCTTTAACCAGACGCACAATGACATTGTTCCCTTTTAACCAGAGGCACAGTGACATTGTTCCCTTTAGCCAGAGGCAGAGTGACATTTTTCCCCTTTAACCAGAGGCACAGTGACATTTTTCCCCTTTAACCAGACGCACAGTGACATTGTTCCCCTTTAACCAGACGCACAATGAAAATGTTCCCCTTTAACCAGATGCACAATGACATTGTTCCCTTTAACCAGACGCACAATGACATTGTTCCCTTTTAACCAGAGGCACAGTGACATTGTTCCCCTTTAAACAGAGACACAGTGACATTTTTCCCCTTTAACCAGAGGCACTGTGAGATTGTTCCCTTTAACCAGAGGCACTGTGAGATTGTTCCCTTTAACCAGAGGCACAGTGACATTGTTCCCCATTAACCAGAGGCACAGTGACATTGTTCCCCTTTAACCAGACACGTAGTGCTATAGTTTCCCTTTAACCAGAGACACAGTGACATTGTTCCCCTTTAACCAGAGGCACAGTGACAATGATCCCCTTTCACCAGACGCACAGTGATACCATTCCCCTTTAACCAGAGGCACAGCGACATTGTTCCCTTTGCCTACAGGCACAATGACATTCGTCCCCTTTCACCAGAGACACAGTGACATTGTTCCCCATTAACCAGAGGCACAGTGGTATTGTTCCCCTTTAACCAGAGGCACAGTGACATTGCTCCCTTTTACCAGAGGTACAGTGACGTTGTCCCCCTTTAACCAGAGGCACAGTGATATTGTTCCCCTTTAACCAGAGGCATAGTGGCATTGTTCCCCTTTAACCAGATGCACAGTGATACCATTCCCTTTTAACCAGAGGCACAGTGACCTTGTTCCCCTTTAACCAGAGGCACAGTGACATTGTTCCCCTTTAACCAGATGCACAGTGATACCATTCCCTTTTAACCAGAGGCACAGTGACATTGTTCCCCTTTAACCAGAGGCACAGTGACAATGATCCCCTTTAACCAGATGCACAATGATACCATTCCCCTTTAACCAGAGGCACAGCGACATTGTTCCCTTTGCCTACAGGCACAATGACATTGGTCCCCTTTCACCAGAGACACAGTGACATTGTTCCCCATTAACCAGAGGCACAGTGATACCATTCGCCTTTAAGCAGAGGCACAGTGACATTGTTCCCTTTACCTACAGGGACAATGACATTGTTCCCCTTTAACCAGAGACAGAGTGACATTGTTCCCCTTTAAACAGAGACACAGTGACATTGTTCCCCTTTAACCAGAGGCACTGTGAGATTGTTCCCTTTAACCAGAGGCACAATGACATTGTTCCCCTTTAACCAGAGGCACAGTGATATTGTCCCCTTTAGCCAGGGACACAGTGACATTGTTCCCTTTAACCAGAGGCACAGTGATACCATTCCCTTTTAACCAGAGACACAGTGACATTGTTTCCCTTTAACCAGAGGCACAGTGACATTGTTCCCCTTTCACCAGAGGCACAGTGACATTGTTCCCCTTTAACCAGAGACAGAGTGACATTGTTCCCTTTAACCAGACGCACAGTGACATTGTTCCCCTTTAACCAGACGCACAATGACATTGTTCCCCTTTAACCAGAGACAGAGGGACATTGTTCCCCTTTAAACAGAGACACAGTGACATTGTTCCCCTTTAACCAGAGGCACTGTGAGATTGTTCCCTTTAACCAGAGGCACAATGACATTGTTCCCCTTTAACCAGAGGCACAGTGACATTGTTCCCTTTAACCAGAGGCACAGTGACATTGTTCCCCATTAACCAGAGGCACAGTGATACCATTCCCTTTTAACCAGAGACACAGTGACATTGTTTCCCTTTAACCAGAGGCACAGTGACATTGTTCCCCTTTCACCAGACGCACAGTGCCATTGTTCCCATTTAACCAGAGGCACAGTGACATTGTTCCCCTTTAACCAGAGACATAGTGACGTTGTTCCCCTTTAACCAGAGGCACAGTGACATTGTTCCCCTTTAACCAGAGACACAGTGACAGTGCTCCCTTTTACCAGAGGCACAGTGACGTTGTCCCCCTTTAACCAGAGGCACAGTGATATTGTTCCCCTTTAACCAGAGACATAGTGACATTGTTCCCTTTATCAAAGACAGAGTAACATTGTTTCCCTTTAAACAGAGGCACAGTGACATTGTTCACCTTTAACCAGAGACACAGTGATATTGTTCCCCATTAACCAGAGGCACAGTAATATTGTTCCCTTTATCCAGAAGCACAGTGACATTGTTCCCCTTTAACCAGAGGCACAGTGATATTGTCCCCTTTAGCCAGGGACACAGTGACATTGTTCCCTTTAACCAGAGGCACAGTGATACCATTCCCTTTTAACCAGAGACACAGTGACATTGTTTCCCTTTAACCAGAGGCACAGTGACATTGTTCCCCTTTCACCAGAGGCACAGTGACATTGTTCCCCTTTAACCAGAGGCACAGTGACATTGTTCCCCTTTAACCAGAGACAGAGTGACATTGTTCCCTTTAACCAGACGCACAGTGACATTGTTCCCCTTTAACCAGACGCACAATGACATTGTTCCCCTTTAACCAGAGACAGAGTGACATTGTTCCCCTTTAAACAGAGACACAGTGACATTGTTCCCCTTTAACCAGAGGCACTGTGAGATTGTTCCCTTTAACCAGAGGCACAATGACATTGTTCCCCTTTAACCAGAGGCACAGTGACATTGTTCCCTTTAACCAGAGGCACTGTGACATTGTTCCCCTTTAACCAGAGACAGAGTGACATTGTTCCCTTTAACCAGACGCACAGTGACATTGTTCCCCTTTAACCAGACGCACAATGACATTGTTCCCCTTTAACCAGAGACAGAGTGACATTGTTACCCTTTCACCAGACGCACAGTGCCATTGTTTCCGTTTAACCAGAGGCACAGTGACATTGTTCCCCTTTAACCAGAGACATAGTGACATTGTTCCCCTTTAACCAGAGGCACAGTGACATTGTACCCCTTTAACCAGAGACACAGTGACATTGCTCCCTTTTACCAGAGGCACAGTGACGTTGTCCCCCTTTAACCAGAGGCACAGTGATATTGTTCCCCTTTAACCAGAGACAGAGTGACATTGTTCCCCTTTAAACACAGACACAGTGACATTGTTCCCCTTTAACCAGAGGCACTGTGAGATTGTTCCCTTTAACCAGAGGCACAATGACATTGTTCCCCTTTAACCAGAGACACAGTGACATTGTTTCCCTTTAACCAGAGGCACAGTGTCATTGTTCCCCTTTCACCAGACGCACAGTGCCATTGTTCCCATTTAACCAGAGGCACAGTGACATTGTTCCCCTTTAACCAGAGACAGAGTGACATTGTTCCCTTTAACCAGACGCACAGTGACATTGTTCCCCTTTAACCAGACGCACAATGACATTGTTCCCTTTCACCAGAGGCGCAGTGACATTGCTCCATTTAACCAGAGGCACAGTGACATTGTTCCCCTTTAACCAGAGACACAGTGACATTGCTCCCTTTAACCAGAGACACAGTGACATTGTTCCTTTTAACCAGAGGCACAGTGACATTGTTCCCCTTTAAACAGAGACACAGTGATATTGTTCCCCTTTAACCAGAGGCACTGTGAGATTGTTCCCTTTAACCAGAGGCACAATGACATTGGTCCTCTTTCACCAGAGACACAGTGACATTGTTCCCCATTAACCAGAGGTACAGTGATACCATTCGCCTTTAAGCAGAGGCACAGTGACATTGTTCCCTTTACCTACAGGCACAATGACATTGTTCCCCTTTAACCAGAGACAGAGTGACATTGTTCCCCTTTAAACAGAGACACAGTGACATTGTTCCCCTTTAACCAGAGGCACTGTGAGATTGTTCCCTTTAACCAGAGGCACAATGACATTGTTCCCCTTTAACGAGAGGCACAGTGACATTGTTCCCTTTAACCAGAGGCACAGTGACATTGTTCCCCATTAACCAGAGGCACAGTGACATTGTTCCCCTTTAACCAGAGACAGAGTGACATTGTTACCTTTAACCAGACGCACACTAACATTGTTCCCCTTTAACCAGACGCACAATGACATTGTTCCCCTTTAACCAGACGCAGAGTGCCATTGTTCCCCTTTAACCAGAGGCACAGTGACATTGTTCCCCATTAACCAGAGGCACAGTGATACCATTCCCTTTTAACCAGAGACACAATGACATTGATTCCCTTTAACCAGAGGCACAGTGACATTGTTCCCCTTTCACCAGACGCACAGTGCCATTGTTCCCCTTTAACCAGAGGCACAGTGACATTGTTCCCCTTTAACCAGAGACAGAGTGACATTGTTACCTTTAACCAGACGCACAGTGACATTGTTCCCCTTTAACCAGACGTACAATGACATTGTTCCCCTTTAACCAGACGCAGAGTGCCATTGTTCCCCTTTAACCAGAGGCACAGTGACATTGTTCCCCTTTAACCAGAGACATAGTGACATTGTTCCCTTTAACCAGAGACATAGTGACATTGTTCCCCTTTAAACAGAGGCACAGTGACATTGTTCCCTTTATCCAGAAGCACAGTGACATTGTTCCCCTTTAACCAGAGGCACAGTGATATTGTTCCCCTTTAACCAGAGGCACAGTGATATTGTCCCCTTTAGCCAGGGACACAGTGACATTGTTCTCTTTAACCAGAGACATAGTGACATTGTTCCCCTTTAACCAGAGGCACAGTGACATTGTTCCCCTTTAACCAGAGACACAGTGACATTGCTCCCTTTTACCAGAGGCACAGTGACATTGTTCCCCTTTAACCAGAGACACAGTGACATTGCTCCCTTTTACCAGAGGCACAGTGACATTGTCCCCCTTTAACCAGAGGCACTGTGATATTGTTCCCCTTTAACCAGAGACATAGTGACATTGTTCCCTTTAACCAAAGACATAGTAACATTGTTTCCCTTTAAACAGAGGCACAGTGGCATTGTTCCCCTTTAACCAGAGGCACAGTGATATTGTCCCCTTTAGTCAGGGACACAGTGACATTGTTCACTTTAACCAGAGACATAGTGACATTGTTCCCCTTTAACCAGAGGCACAGTGACATTGTTCCTCTTTAACCAGAGACAGAGTGACATTGTTCCCTTTAACCAGACGCACAGTGATCTTGTTCCCCTTTAAACAGAGGCACAGTGACATTGTTCCCCTTTAACCAGACGCAGAGTGCCATTGTTCCCCTTTAACCAGAGGCATAGTGACATTGTTCCCTTTTCACCAGACGCACAGTGACCTTGTTCCCCTTTAACCAGAGGCACAGTGGCATTGTTCCCCTTTAACCAGATGCACAGTGATACCATTCCCTTTTAACCAGAGACACAGTGACCTTGTTCCCCTTTAACCAGAGGCACAGTGACATTGTTCCCCTTTAACCAGATGCACAGTGATACCATTACCTTTTAACCTGAGGCACAGTGACATTGTTCCCCTTTAACCAGAGACAGAGTGACATTTTTCCCGTTAACCAGACTCACAGTGACATTGTTCCCTTTATCCAGACGCACAATGACATTGTTCCCCTTTAACCAGATGCACAATGACATTGTTCCCTTTAACCAGACGCACAATGACATTGTTCCCTTTTAACCAGAGGCACAGTGACATTGTTCCCTTTAACCAGAGGCAGAGTGATATTTTTCCCCTTTAACCAGAGGCACAGTGACATTTTTCCCCTTTAACCAGAGGCACTGTGAGATTGTTCCCTTTAACCAGAGGCACAATGACATTGGTCCCCTATAACCAGAGGCACAGTGACATTGTTCCCTTTAACCAGAGGCACAGTGACATTGTTCCCCATTAACCAGAGGCACAGTGACATTGTTCCCCTTTAACCAGACACGCAGTGCTATTGTTCCCCTTTAACCAGAGACACAGTGACATTGTTCCCCTTTAACCAGAGGCACAGTGACAATGATCCCCTTTAACCAGATGCACAATGATACCATTCCCCTTTAACCAGAGGCACAGCGACATTGTTCCCTTTGCCTACAGGCACAATGACATTGGTCCCCTTTCACCAGAGACACAGTGACATTGTTCCCCATTAACCAGAGGCACAGTGATACCATTCGCCTTTAAGCAGAGGCACAGTGACATTGTTCCCTTTACCTACAGGGACAATGACATTGTTCCCCTTTAACCAGAGACAGAGTGACATTGTTCCCCTTTAAACAGAGACACAGTGACATTGTTCCCCTTTAACCAGAGGCACTGTGAGATTGTTCCCTTTAACCAGAGGCACAATGACATTGTTCCCCTTTAACCAGAGGCACAGTGATATTGTCCCCTTTAGCCAGGGACACAGTGACATTGTTCCCTTTAACCAGAGGCACAGTGATACCATTCCCTTTTAACCAGAGACACAGTGACATTGTTTCCCTTTAACCAGAGGCACAGTGACATTGTTCCCCTTTCACCAGAGGCACAGTGACATTGTTCCCCTTTAACCAGAGACAGAGTGACATTGTTCCCTTTAACCAGACGCACAGTGACATTGTTCCCCTTTAACCAGACGCACAATGACATTGTTCCCCTTTAACCAGAGACAGAGTGACATTGTTCCCCTTTAAACAGAGACACAGTGACATTGTTCCCCTTTAACCAGAGGCACTGTGAGATTGTTCCCTTTAACCAGAGGCACAATGACATTGTTCCCCTTTAACCAGAGGCACAGTGACATTGTTCCCTTTAACCAGAGGCACAGTGACATTGTTCCCCATTAACCAGAGGCACAGTGATACCATTCCCTTTTAACCAGAGACACAGTGACATTGTTTCCCTTTAACCAGAGGCACAGTGACATTGTTCCCCTTTCACCAGACGCACAGTGCCATTGTTCCCATTTAACCAGAGGCACAGTGACATTGTTCCCCTTTAACCAGAGACATAGTGACATTGTTCCCCTTTAACCAGAGGCACAGTGACATTGTTCCCCTTTAACCAGAGACACAGTGACATTGCTCCCTTTTACCAGAGGCACAGTGACGTTGTCCCCCTTTAACCAGAGGCACAGTGATATTGTTCCCCTTTAACCAGAGACATAGTGACATTGTTCCCTTTAACCAAAGACATAGTGACATTGTTTCCCTTTAAACAGAGGCACAGTGACATTGTTCACCTTTAACCAGAGACACAGTGATATTGTTCCCCATTAACCAGAGGCACAGTAATATTGTTCCCTTTATCCAGAAGCACAGTGACATTGTTCCCCTTTAAACAGAGGCACAGTGATATTGTCCCCTTTAGCCAGGGACACAGTGACATTGTTCCCTTTAACCAGAGGCACAGTGATACCATTCCCTTTTAACCAGAGACACAGTGACATTGTTTCCCTTTAACCAGAGGCACAGTGACATTGTTCCCCTTTCACCAGAGGCACAGTGACATTGTTCCCCTTTAAACAGAGACACAGTGACATTGTTCCCCTTTAACCAGAGGCACTGTGAGATTGTTCCCTTTAACCAGACGCACAGTGACATTGTTCCCCTTTAACCAGACGCACAGTGACATTGTTCCCTTTAACCAGAGGCACAGTGACATTGTTCCCTTTAACCAGAGGCACAGTGACATTGTTCCCCATTAACCAGAGGCACAGTGATACCATTCCCTTTTAACCAGAGACACAGTGACATTGTTTCCCTTTAACCAGAGGCACAGTGACATTGTTCCCCTTTCATCAGACGCACAGTGCCATTGTTCCCATTTAACCAGAGGCACAGTGACATTGTTCCCCTTTAACCAGAGACAGAGTGACATTGTTCCCTTTAACCAGACGCACAGTGACATTGTTCCCCTTTAACCAGACGCACAATGACATTGTTCCCTTTCACCAGAGGTGCAGTGACATTGCTCCATTTAACCAGAGGCACAGTGACATTATTCCCCTTTAACCAGAGACACAGTGACATTGCTCCCTTTAACCAGAGACACAGTGACATTGTTCCTTTTAACCAGAGGCACAGTGACATTGTTCCCCTTTAAACAGAGACACAGTGATATTGTTCCCCTTTAACCAGAGGCACTGTGAGATTGTTCCCTTTAACCAGAGGCACAATGACATTGGTCCTCTTTCACCAGAGACACAGTGACATTGTTCCCCATTAACCAGAGGCACAGTGATACCATTCGCCTTTAAGCAGAGGCACAGTGACATTGTTCCCTTTACCTACAGGCACAATGACATTGTTCCCCTTTAACCAGAGACAGAGTGACATTGTTCCCCTTTAAACAGAGACACAGTGACATTGTTCCCCTTTAACCAGAGGCACTGTGAGATTGTTCCCTTTAACCAGAGGCACAATGACATTGTTCCCCTTTAACGAGAGGCACAGTGACATTGTTCCCTTTAACCAGAGGCACAGTGACATTGTTCCCCATTAAGCAGAGGCACAGTGACATTGTTCCCCTTTAACCAGAGACAGAGTGACATTGTTACCTTTAACCAGACGCACACTAACATTGTTCCCCTTTAACCAGACGCACAATGACATTGTTCCCCTTTAACCAGACGCAGAGTGCCATTGTTCCCCTTTAACCAGAGGCACAGTGACATTGTTCCCCATTAACCAGAGGCACAGTGATACCATTCCCTTTTAACCAGAGACACAATGACATTGATTCCCTTAAACCAGAGGCACAGTGACATTGTTCCCCTTTCACCAGACGCACAGTGCCATTGTTCCCCTTTAACCAGAGGCACAGTGACATTGTTCCCCTTTAACCAGAGGCACAGTGACATTGTTCCCCTTTAACCAGAGACAGAGTGACATTGTTCCCTTTAACCAGACGCACAGTGACCTTGTTCCTCTTTAAACAGAGGCACAGTGACATTGTTCCCCTTTAACCAGACGCAGAGTGCCATTGTTCCCCTTTAACCAGAGGCATAGTGACATTGTTCCCCTTTCACCAGACGCACAGTGACCTTGTTCCCCTTTAAACAGAGGCACAGTGACATTGTTCCCCTTTAACCAGAGACAGAGTGACATTGTTACCTTTAACCAGACGCACAGTGACATTGTTCCCCTTTAACCAGACGTACAATGACATTGTTCCCCTTTAACCAGACGCAGAGTGCCATTGTTCCCCTTTAACCAGAGGCACAGTGACATTGTTCCCCTTTAACCAGAGACATAGTGACATTGTTCCCTTTAACCAGAGACATAGTGACATTGTTCCCCTTTAAACAGAGGCACAGTGACATTGTTCCCTTTATCCAGAAGCACAGGGACATTGTTCCCCTTTAACCAGAGGCAAAGTGATATTGTTCCCCTTTAACCAGAGGCACAGTGATATTGTCCCCTTTAGCCAGGGACACAGTGACATTGTTCCCTTTAACCAGAGACATAGTGACATTGTTCCCCTTTAACCAGAGGCACAGTGACATTGTTCCCCTTTAACCAGAGACACAGTGACAATGCTCCCTTTTACCAGAGGCACAGTGACGTTGTCCCCCTTTAACCAGAGGCACTGTGATATTGTTCCCCTTTAACCAGAGACATAGTGACATTGTTCCCTTTAACCAAAGACATAGTAACATTGTTTCCCTTTAACCAGAGGCACAGTGACATTGTTCACCTTTAACCAGAGACACAGTGATATTGTTCCCCATTAACCAGAGGCACAGTAATATTGTTCCCTTTATCCAGAAGCACAGTGACATTGTTCCCCTTTAACCAGAGGCACAGTGATATTGTCCCCTTTAGCCAGGGACACAGTGACATTGTTCCCTTTAACCAGAGGCACAGTGATACCATTCCCTTTTAACCAGAGACACAGTGACATTGTTTCCCTTTAACCAGAGGCACAGTGACATTGTTCCCCTTTCACCAGACGCACAGTGCCATTGTTGCCCTTTAACCAGAGGCACAGTGACATTGTTCCCCTTTAACCAGAGACAGAGTGACATTGTTACCTTTAACCAGACGCACAGTGCCATTGTTCCCCTTTAACCAGAGGCACAGTGACATTGTTCCCCATTAACCAGAGGCACAGTGATACCATTCCCTTTTAACCAGAGACACAATGACATTGATTCCCTTAAACCAGAGGCACAGTGACATTGTTCCCCTTTCACCAGACGCACAGTGCCATTGTTCCCCTTTAACCAGAGGCACAGTGACATTGTTCCCCTTTAACCAGAGACAGAGTGACATTGTTACCTTTAACCAGACGCACAGTGACATTGTTCCCCTTTAACCAGACGAACAATGACATTGTTCCCCTTTAACCAGACGCAGAGTGCCATTGTTCCCCTTTAACCAGAGGCACAGTGACATTGTTCCCCTTTAACCAGAGACATAGTGACATTGTTCCCTTTAACCAGAGACATAGTGACATTGTTCCCCTTTAAACAGAGGCACAGTGACATTGTTCCCTTTATCCAGAAGCACAGTGACATTGTTCCCCTTTAACCAGAGGCACAGTGATATTGTTCCCCTTTAACCAGAGGCACAGTGATATTGTCCCCTTTAGCCAGGGACACAGTGACATTGTTCCCTTTAACCAGAGACATAGTGACATTGTTCCCCTTTAACCAGAGGCACAGTGACATTGTTCCCCTTTAACCAGAGACACAGTGACATTGCTCCCTTTTACCAGAGGCACAGTGACGTTGTCCCCCTTTAACCAGAGGCACTGTGATATTGTTCCCCTTTAACCAGAGACATAGTGACAATGTTCCCTTTAACCAAAGACACAGTAACATTGTTTCCCTTTAACCAGAGGCACAGTGACATTGTTCCCCTTTCTCCAGAGGCACAGTGACATTGTTCCCCTTTAACCAGAGACAGAGTGACATTGTTCCCTTTAACCAGACGCACAGTGACATTGTTCCCCTTTAACCAGACGCACAATGACATTGTTCCCCTTTAACCAGAGACAGAGTGACATTGTTCCCCTTTAAACAGAGACACAGTGACATTGTTCCCCTTTAACCAGAGGCACTGTGAGATTGTTCCCTTTAACCAGAGGCACAATGACATTGTTCCCCTTTAACCAGAGGCACAGTGACATTGTTCCCTTTAACCAGAGGCACAGTGACATTGTTCCCCATTAACCAGAGGCACAGTGATACCATTCCCTTTTAACCAGAGACACAGTGACATTGTTTCCCTTTAACCAGAGGCACAGTGACATTGTTCCCCTTTCACCAGACGCACAGTGCCATTGTTCCCATTTAACCAGAGGCACAGTGACATTGTTCCCCTTTAACCAGAGACAAAGTGACATTGTTCCCCTTTAACCAGAGGCACAGTGACATTGTTCCCCTTTAACCAGAGACACAGTGACATTGCTCCCTTTTACCAGAGGCACAGTGACGTTGTCCCCCTTTAACCAGAGGCACAGTGATATTGTTCCCCTTTAACCAGAGACATAGTGACATTGTTCCCTTTAACCAAAGACATAGTAACATTGTTTCCCTTTAAACAGAGGCACAGTGACATTGTTCACCTTTAACCAGAGACACAGTGATATTGTTCCCCATTAACCAGAGGCACAGTAATATTGTTCCCTTTATCCAGAAGCACAGTGACATTGTTCCCCTTTAACCAGAGGCACAGTGATATTGTCCCCTTTAGCCAGGGACACAGTGACATTGTTCCCTTTAACCAGAGGCACAGTGATACCATTCCCTTTTAACCAGAGACACAGTGACATTGTTTCCCTTTAACCAGAGGCACAGTGACATTGTTCCCCTTTAACCAGAGACAGAGTGACATTGTTCCCTTTAACCAGACGCACAGTGACATTGTTCCCCTTTAACCAGACGCACAATGACATTGTTCCCCTTTAACCAGAGACAGAGTGACATTGTTCCCCTTTAAACAGAGACACAGTGACATTGTTCCCCTTTAACCAGAGGCACTGTGAGATTGTTCCCTTTAACCAGAGGCACAATGACATAGTTCCCCTTTAACCAGAGGCACAGTGACATTGTTCCCTTTAACCAGAGGCACAGTGACATTGTTCCCCATTAACCAGAGGCACAGTGATACCATTCCCTTTTAACCAGAGACACAGTGACATTGTTTCCCTTTAACCAGAGGCACAGTGACATTGTTCCCCTTTCATCAGACGCACAGTGCCATTGTTCCCATTTAACCAGAGGCACAGTGACATTGTTCCCCTTTAACCAGAGACAGAGTGACATTGTTCCCTTTAACCAGACGCACAGTGACATTGTTCCCCTTTAACCAGACGCACAATGACATTGTTCTCTTTCACCAGAGGCGCAGTGACATTGCTCCATTTAACCAGAGGCACAGTGACATTGTTCCCCTTTAACCAGAGACACAGTGACATTGCTCCCTTTAACCAGAGACACAGTGACATTGTTCCTTTTAACCAGAGGCACAGTGACATTGTTCCCCTTTAAACAGAGACACAGTGATATTGTTCCCCTTTAACCAGAGGCACTGTGAGATTGTTCCCTTTAACCAGAGGCACAATGACATTGGTCCTCTTTCACCAGAGACACAGTGACATTGTTCCCCATTAACCAGAGGCACAGTGATACCATTCGCCTTTAAGCAGAGGCACAGTGACATTGTTCCCTTTACCTACAGGCACAATGACATTGTTCCCCTTTAACCAGAGACAGAGTGACATTGTTCCCCTTTAAACAGAGACACAGTGACATTGTTCCCCTTTAACCAGAGGCACTGTGAGATTGTTCCCTTTAACCAGAGGCACAATGACATTGTTCCCCTTTAACGAGAGGCACAGTGACATTGTTCCCTTTAACCAGAGGCACAGTGACATTGTTCCCCATTAAGCAGAGGCACAGTGACATTGTTCCCCTTTAACCAGAGACAGAGTGACATTGTTCCCCTTTAACCAGACGCAGAGTGCCATTGTTCCCCTTTAATCAGAGGCACAGTGACATTGTTCCCCGTTAACCAGAGGCACAGTGATACCATTCCCTTTTAACCAGAGACACAATGACATTGATTCCCTTTAACCAGAGGCACAGTGACATTGTTCCCCTTTCACCAGACGCACAGTGATATTGTTCCCCTTTAACCAGAGGCACAGTGACATTGTTCCCCTTTAACCAGAGGCACAGTGACATTGTTCCCCTTTAACCAGAGACAGAGTGACATTGTTCCCTTTAACCAGACGCACAGTGACCTTGTTCCTCTTTAAACAGAGGCACAGTGACATTGTTCCCCTTTAACCAGACGCAGAGTGCCATTGTTCCCCTTTAACCAGAGGCATAGTGACATTGTTCCCCTTTCACCAGACGCACAGTGACCTTGTTCCCCTTTAAACAGAGGCACAGTGACATTGTTCCCCTTTAACCAGAGACAGAGTGACATTGTTACCTTTAACCAGACGCACAGTGACATTGTTCCCCTTTAACCAGACGTACAATGACATTGTTCCCCTTTAACCAGACGCAGAGTGCCATTGTTCCCCTTTAACCAGAGGCACAGTGACATTGTTCCCCTTTAACCAGAGACATAGTGACATTGTTCCCTTTAACCAGAGACATAGTGACATTGTTCCCCTTTAAACAGAGGCACAGTGACATTGTTCCCTTTATCCAGAAGCACAGTGACATTGTTCCCCTTTAACCAGAGGCACAGTGATATTGTTCCCCTTTAACCAGAGGCACAGTGATATTGTCCCCTTTAGCCAGGGACACAGTGACATTGTTCCCTTTAACCAGAGACATAGTGACATTGTTCCCCTTTAACCAGAGGCACAGTGACATTGTTCCCCTTTAACCAGAGACACAGTGACATTGCTCCCTTTTACCAGAGGCACAGTGACGTTGTCCCCCTTTAACCAGAGGCACTGTGATATTGTTCCCCTTTAACCAGAGACATAGTGACATTGTTCCCTTTAACCAAAGACATAGTAACATTGTTTCCCTTTAAACAGAGGCACAGTGACATTGTTCACCTTTAACCAGAGACACAGTGATATTGTTCCCCATTAACCAGAGGCACAGTAATATTGTTCCCTTTATCCAGAAGCACAGTGACATTGTTCCCCTTTAACCAGAGGCACAGTGATATTGTCCCCTTTAGCCAGGGACACAGTGACATTGTTCCCTTTAACCAGAGGCACAGTGATACCATTCCCTTTTAACCAGAGACACAGTGACATTGTTTCCCTTTAACCAGAGGCACAGTGACATTGTTCCCCTTTCACCAGACGCACAGTGCCATTGTTGCCCGTTAACCAGAGGCACAGTGACATTGTTCCCCTTTAACCAGAGACAGAGTGACATTGTTACCTTTAACCAGACGCACAGTGCCATTGTTCCCCTTTAACCAGAGGCACAGTGACATTGTTCCCCATTAACCAGAGGCACAGTGATACCATTCCCTTTTAACCAGAGACACAATGACATTGATTCCCTTAAACCAGAGGCACAGTGACATTGTTCCCCTTTCACCAGACGCATAGTGCCATTGTTCCCCTTTAACCAGAGGCACAGTGACATTGTTCCCCTTTAACCAGAGACAGAGTGACATTGTTACCTTTAACCAGACGCACAGTGACATTGTTTCCCTTTAACCAGACGAACAATGACATTGTTCCCCTTTAACCAGACGCAGAGTGCCATTGTTCCCCTTTAACCAGAGGCACAGTGACATTGTTCCCCTTTAACCAGAGACATAGTGACATTGTTCCCTTTAACCAGAGACATAGTGACATTGTTCCCCTTTAAACAGAGGCACAGTGACATTGTTCCCTTTATCCAGAAGCACAGTGACATTGTTCCCCTTTAACCAGAGGCACAGTGATATTGTTCCCCTTTAACCAGAGGCACAGTGATATTGTCCCCTTTAGCCAGGGACACAGTGACATTGTTCCCTTTAACCAGAGACATAGTGACATGGTTCCCCTTTAACCAGAGGCACAGTGACATTGTTCCCCTTTAACCAGAGACACAGTGACATTGCTCCCTTTTACCAGAGGCACAGTGACGTTGTCCCCCTTTAACCAGAGGCACTGTGATATTGTTCCCCTTTAACCAGAGACATAGTGACAATGTTCCCTTTAACCAAAGACATAGTAACATTGTTTCCCTTTAAACAGAGGCACAGTGACATTGTTCACCTTTAACCAGAGACACAGTGATATTGTTCCCCATTAACCAGAGGCACAGTAATATTGTTCCCTTTATCCAGAAGCACAGTGACATTGTTCGCCTTTAACCAGAGGCACAGTGATATTGTCCCCTTTAGCCAGGGACACAGTGACATTGTTCCCTTTAACCAGAGGCACAGTGATACCATTCCCTTTTAACCAGAGACACAGTGACATTGTTTCCCTTTAACCAGAGGCACAGTGACATTGTTCCCCTTTCACCAGACGCACAGTGCCATTGTTGCCCTTTAACCAGAGGCACAGTGACATTGTTCCCCTTTAACCAGAGACAGAGTGACATTGTTACCTTTAACCAGACGCACAGTGACATTGTTCCCCTTTAACCAGACGCACAATGACATTGTTCCCCTTTAACGAGACGCAGAGTGCCATTGTTCCCCTTTAACCAGAGGCACAGTGACATTGTTCCCCATTAACCAGAGGCACAGTGACATTGTTCCCCTTTAATCAGAGACACAGTGCTATTGTTCCCTTTTAACCAGAGACACAGTGACATTGTTCCCCTTTAACCAGAGACACAGTGCCATTATTCCCCTTTAACCAGAGGCACAGTGACATTGTTCCCCTTTAATCAGAGACACAGTGCTATTGTTCCCTTTTAACCAGAGACACAGTGACATTGCTCCCCTTTAACCAGAGGCACAGTGCCATTATTCCCCTTTAACCAGAGGCACAGTGACATTGTTCCCCTTTAACCAGAGACAGAGTGATATTGTTCCCTTTAACCAGACGCACACTGACCTTGTTCCCCTTTAACCAGAGGCACAGTGACATTGTTCCCCTTTAACCAGATGCACAGTGCCATTGTTCCCCTTTCACCAGACGCACAGTGCCATTGTTCCCCTTTAACCAGAGGCACAATGACATTGTTCCCGTTAACCAGACGCACAGTGACATTGTTCCCCTTTAACCATACGCACAGTGACATTGTTCCCCTTTAACCAGACACACAATGACATTGTTCCCCTTTAACCAGATGTGCAATGACATTGTTCCCCTTTAACCAGACGCACAATGACATCGTTCCCTTTTAACCAGAGACACAGTGACCTTGTTCCCCTTTAACCAGATGCACAGTGATACCATTCCCTTTTAACCAGAGACACAGTGACCTTGTTCCCCTTTAACCAGAGGCACAGTGACATTGTTCCCCTTTAACCAGATGCACAGTGATACCATTCCCTTTTAACCAGAGGCACAGTGACATTGTTCCCCTTTAACCAGAGACAGAGTGACATTTTTCCCGTTAACCAGACTCACAGTGACATTGTTCCCCTTTAACCAGACGCACAATGACATCGTTCCCGTTTAACCAGAGGCACAGTGACATTGTTCCCCTTTAAACAGAGACACAGTGACATTGTTCCCCTTTAACCAGAGGCACAGTGACATTGTTCCCTTTAACCAGATGCACAGTGACATTGTTCCCCTTTAACCAGACGCACAATGACATTGTTCCCCTTTAACCAGATGCACAATGACATTGTTCCCTTTAACCAGACGCACAATGACATTGTTCCCTTTTAACCAGAGGCACAGTGACATTGTTCCCTTTAACCAGAGGCAGAGTGATATTTTTCCCCTTTAACCAGAGGCACAGTGACATTTTTCCCCTTTAACCAGAGGCACTGTGAGATTGTTCCCTTTAACCAGAGGCACAATGACATTGGTCCCCTTTAACCAGAGGCACAGTGACATTGTTCCCTTTAACCAGAGGCACAGTGACATTGTTCCCCATTAACCAGAGGCACAGTGACATTGTTCCCCTTTAATCAGACACGCAGTGCTATTGTTCCCCTTTACCCAGAGACACAGTAACATTGTTCCCCTTTAACCAGAGGCACAGTGACAATGATCCCCTTTAACCAGATGCACAATGATACCATTCCCCTTTAACCAGAGGCACAGCGACATTGTTCCCTTTGCCTACAGGCACAATGACATTGGTCCCCTTTCACCAGAGACACAGTGACATTGTTCCCCATTAACCAGAGGCACAGTGATACCATTCGCCTTTAAGCAGAGGCACAGTGACATTGTTCCCTTTACCTACAGGGACAATAACATTGTTCCCCTTTAACCAGAGACAGAGTGACATTGTTCCCCTTTAAACAGAGACACAGTGACATTGTTCCCCTTTAACCAGAGGCACTGTGAGATTGTTCCCTTTAACCAGAGGCACAATGACCTTGTTCCCCTTTAACCAGAGGCACAGTGACATTGTTCCCCTTTAACCAGATGCACAGTGCCATTGTTCCCCTTTCACCAGACGCACAGTGCCATTGTTCCCCTTTAACCAGAGGCACAATGACATTGTTCCCGTTAACCAGACGCACAGTGACATTGTTCCCCTTTAACCATACGCACAGTGACATTGTTCCCCTTTAACCAGACACACAATGACATTGTTCCCCTTTAACCAGATGTGCAATGACACTGTTCCCCTTTAACCAGACGCACGATGACATCGTTCCCTTTTAACCAGAGACACAGTGACCTTGTTCCCCTTTAACCAGATGCACAGTGATACCATTCCCTTTTAACCAGAGACACAGTGACCTTGTTCCCCTTTAAACAGAGACACAGTGACATTTTTCCCCTTTAACCAGAGGCACTGTGAGATTGTTCCCTTTAACCAGAGGCACTGTGAGATTGTTCCCTTTAACCAGAGGCACAGTGACATTGTTCCCCATTAACCAGAGGCACAGTGACATTTTTCCCCTTTAACCAGACACGCAGTGCTATAGTTCCCTTTAACCAGAGACACAGCGACATTGTTCCCTTTAACCAGAGACATAGTGACATTGTTCCCCTTTAACCACAGGCACAGTGATATTGATCCGTTTAACCAGAGACACAGTGACGTTGTCCCCCTTTAACCAGAGGCACAGTGATATTGTTCCCTTTAACCAGAGACATAGTAACATTGTTTCCCTTTAAACAGAGGCACAGTGACATTGTTCACCTTTAACCAGAGATACAGTGATATTGTTCCCCATTAACCAGAGGCACAGTAATATTGTTCCCTTTATCCAGAAGCACAGTGACATTGTTCCCCTTTAACCAGAGGCACAGTGATATTGTCCCCTTTAGCCAGGGACACAGTGACATTGTTCCCTTAAACCAAAGACATAGTGACATTGTTTCCCTTTTACCAGATGCACAGTGACATTGTTCACCTTTAACCAGAGATACAGTGATATTGTTCCCCATTAACCAGAGGCACAGTAATATTGTTCCCTTTATCCAGAAGCACAGTGACATTGTTCCCCTTTAACCAGAGGCACAGTGATATTGTCCCCTTTAGCCAGGGACACAGTGACATTGTTCCCTTAAACCAAAGACATAGTGACATTGTTTCCCTTTTACTAGATGCACAGTGACATTGTTCCCTTTAACCAGAGGCACAGTGACATTGCACCCTGTAAACAGAGACACAGTGACATTGTTCCCTTTAACCAGAAGCACACTGACATTATTCCCCTTTAACCAGAGGCACAGTGACATTTTTCCCCATTAAACAGAGACACAGCGACATTGTTCCCCATTAACCAGAGGCACAGTAATATTGTTCCCTTTACCCAGAGGCACAGTGACATTGATTCCCTTTAACCAGAGGCACAGTGATATTGTTCCCTTTAACCAGAGACATAGTGACCTTGTTCCCCTTTAACCAGAGGCACAGTGACATTGTTCCCCTTTAACCAGATGCACAGTGATACCATTCCCTTTTAACCAGAGACACAGTGACATTGTTCCCCTTGAACCAGAGGCACAGTGACATTGTTCCCCTTTCACCAGACGCACAGTGCCATTGTTCCCCTTTAACCAGAGGCACAGTGACATTGTTCCCCTTCAACCAGAGACAGAGAGACATTGTTCCCGTTAACCAGACGCACAGTGACATTGTTCCCCTTTAACCAGACGCAGAGTGACATTGTTCCCCTTTAACCAGATGTACAAAGACATTGTTCCCCTTTAACCAGACGCACAATGACATCGTTCCCGTTTAACCAGAGGCACAGTGACATTGTTCCCCTTTAAACAGAGACACTGTGACATTGTTCCCCTTTAACCAGACGCACAATGACATCGTTCCCGTTTAACCAGAGGCACAGTGACATTGTTCCCCTTTAAACAGAGACACAGTGACATTGTTCCCCTTTAACCAGAGGCACAGTGACATTGTTCCCTTTAACCAGATGCACAGTGACATTGTTCCCCTTTAACCAGACGCACAATGACATTGTTCCCCTTTAACCAGATGCACAATGACATTGTTCCCTTTAACCAGACGCACAATGACATTGTTCCCTTTTAACCAGAGGCACAGTGACATTGTTCCCTTTAACCAGAGGCAGAGTGATATTTTTCCCCTTTAACCAGAGGCACAGTGACATTTTTCCCCTTTAACCAGAGGCACTGTGAGTTTGTTCCCGTTTAACCAGAGGCACAGTGACATTGTTCCCCTTTAAACAGAGACACAGTGACATTGTTCCCCTTTAACCAGACGCACAATGACATCGTTCCCGTTTAACCAGAGGCACAGTGACATTGTTCCCCTTTAAACAGAGACACAGTGACATTGTTCCCCTTTAACCAGAGGCACAGTGACATTGTTCCCTTTAACCAGATGCACAGTGACATTGTTCCCCTTTAACCAGACGCACAATGACATTGTTCCCCTTTAACCAGATGCAAAATGACATTGTTCCCTTTAACCAGACGCACAATGACATTGTTCCCTTTTAACCTGAGGCACAGTGACATTGTTCCCTTTAACCAGAGGCACAGTGACATTGTTCCCCATTAACCAGATGCACAATGACATTGTTCCCCTTTAACCAGAGGCACAGTGACAATGTTCCCCTTTAACCAGATGCACAGCGATACCATTCCCCTTTAACCAGAGGCACAGTGACATTGTTCCCCATTAACCAGAGGCACAGTGACATTGTTCCCCTTTAACCGGAGACACAGTGACATTGTTCCCCATTAACCAGAGGCACTGTGACATTGTTCCCCTTTAATCAGGGCACAGTGACATTGTTCCCCTTTAACCAGAGACAAAGTGACATTGTCCCCTTTAATCAGAGACACAGTGCTATTGTTCCCTTTTAACCAGAGACACAGTGACATTGTTCACCTTTAACCAGAGATACAGTGATATTGTCCCCTTTAGCCAGGGACACAGTGACATTGTCCCCTTTAGCCAGGGACACAGTGACATTGTTCCCTTTAACCTGAGACATGGTGAAATTGTTTCCCTTTAACCAGAGGCACAGTGACATTGTTCCCCTTTAACCAGAGGCACAGTGATATTGTCCCCTTTAGCCAGGGACACAGTGACATTGTCCCCTTTAGCCAGGGACACAGTGACATTGTTCCCTTTAACCTGAGACATGGTGAAATTGTTTCCCTTTAACCAGAGGCACAGTGACATTGTTCCCCTTTAACCAGAGACACAGTGACATTGCTCCCTTTTACCAGAGGCACAGTGACGTTGTCCCCCTTTAACCAGAGGCACAGTGATATTGTTCCCCTTTAACCAGAGACATAGTGACATTGTTCCCTTTAACCAAAGACATAGTAACATTGTTTTCCTTTAAACAGAGGCACAGTGACAATGTTCCCCTTTAACGAGAGGCACAGTGACATTGTTCCCCTTTAACCAGAGACATAGTGACATTGTTCCCTTTAACCAGAGGCACAGAGACATTGTTCCCCTTTAACCAGAGGTACAGTGATATTGTTCCATTTAACCAGAGGTACAGTGATATTGTCCCCTTTAACCAGGGACATAGTGACATTGTTCCCTTTAACCAGAGACATAGTGACATTGTTTCCCTTTAACTAGAGGCACAGTGACATTGTTCCCCTTTAACCAGAGGCACAGTGACATTGTTCCCTTTAACCAGAGGCAGAGAGACATTGTTCTCCTTTAAGCAGAGGAACAGTGACATTGTTCCCTTTAACCAGAGACATAGTGACATTGTTCCCCTTTAACCAGAGGCACAGTGAATTGCTCCCTTTAACCAGAGGCACAGTGATGTTGTTCCCCTTTAACCAGAGGTACAGTGATATTGTTCTCTTTAACCAGAGACATAGTGACATTGCTCCCTTTAAGCAGAGACACAGTGACTTAGTTCCCCTTTAACCACAGACACAGTGACATTGTTCCCTTTACCCAGAAGCACAGTTACATTGTTCCCCTTTAACCAGAGGCACAGTGACATTGGTCCCCTTTAACCAGAGGCACTGTGACATTGTTCCCCTTTAACCAGAGGCACTCTGAGATTGTTCCCTTTAACCAGAGGCACAGTGACATTGTTCCCCTTTAACCAGAGACAGAGTGACATTGTTCCCTTTAACCAGACGCACAGTGACATTGTTCCCCTTTAACCAGATGCACAGTGATACCATTCCCTTTTAACTCAAGACACAGTGACATTGTTCCCCTTTCACCAGACGCACAGTGCCATTGTTCCCCTTTAACCAGAGGCACAGTGACATTGTTCCCCTTTAACCAGAGACAGAGTGACATTGTTCCCGTTAACCAGACGCACAGTGATATTGTCCCCTTTAGCCAGGGACACAGTGACATTGTTCCCTTTAACCAGAGACATAGTGACATTGTTCCCCTTTAACCAGAGGCACAGTGACATTGTTCCCCTTTAACCAGAGGCACAGTGACATTGTTCCCTTTAACCAGAGACACAGTGACATTGTTCCCTTTAACCAGCGGCACAGTGATATTGTCCCCTTTATCCAGGGACACAGTGACATTGTTCCCTTTAACCAGAGACATAGTGACATTGTTTCCCTTTTACCAGATGCACAGTGACATTGTTCCCTTTTAACCAGAGACAGAGTGACATTGTTCCCTTTAACCAGACGCACAGAGACATTGTTCCCCTTTAACCAGAGGCACAGTGATTTTGTCCCCTTGAACCAGAGGCACAGTGATATTGTTCCCCTTTAATCAGAGGCACAGTGACATTGTTCCATTTAACCAGGGACATAGTGACATTGTTCCCTTTAACCTGAGACATAGTGACATTGTTTCCCTTTAACCAGAGGCACAGTGACATTGTTCCCTTTAACCAGAGGCACAGAGACATTGTTCCCCTTTAAGCAGAGGAACAGTGACATTGTTCCCTTTAACCAGAGACATAGTGACATTGTTCCCCTTTAACCAGAGGCACAGTGAATTGCTCCCTTTAACCAGAGGCACAGTGATGTTGTTCCCCTTTAACAAGAGGCACAGTGATATTGTTCTCTTTAACCAGAGACATAGTGACATTGCTCCCTTTAAGCAGAGACACAGTGACTTAGTTCCCCTTTAACCACAGACACAGTGACATTGTTCCCTTTACCCAGAAGCACAGTTACATTGTTCCCCTTTAACCAGAGGCACAGTGATATTGTTCCATTTAACCAGAGACATAGCGACATTGTTCCCCTTTAACCAGAGGCACAGTGACATTGTTCCCTTTAACCAGAGACATAGCGACATTGTTCCCCTTTAACCAGAGGCACAGTGACGTTGTTCCCCTTTAACCAGAGGCACAGTGACATTGTTCCCCTTAAACCAGAGGCACAGTGAAATTGTTCCCTTTAACCAGAGACACAGTGACATTGCTCCCTTTAACCAGATGCACAGTGACATTGTTCCCTTTAACCAGAGACATAGCGACATTGTTCCCCTTTAACCAGAGGCACAGTGATATTGTTCCCTTTAACCAGAGACATAGTGACAGTGTTCCCTTTAACCGAAGACATAGTAACATTGTTTCCCTTTAAACAGAGGCACAGTGACATTGTTCACCTTTAACCAGAGATACAGTAATATTGTTCCCCATTAACCAGAGGCACAGTAATATTGTTCCCTTTATCCAGAAGCACAGTGACATTGTTCCCCTTTAACCAGAGGCACAGTGATATTGTCCCCTTTAGCCAGGGACACAGTGACATTGTTCCCTTAAACCAGAGACATAGTGACATTGTTTCCCTTTTACTAGATGCACAGTGACATTGTTCCCTTTAACCAGAGGCACAGTGACATTGCACCCTTTAAACAGAGACACAGTGACATTGTTCCCTTTAACCAGAAGCACACTGACATTATTCCCCTTTAACCAGAGGCACAGTGACATTTTTCCCCATTAAACAGAGACACAGCGACATTGTTCCCCATTAACCAGAGGCACAGTAATATTGTTCCCTTTATCCAGAAGCACAGTGACATTGTTCCCCTTTAACCAGAGGCACAGTGATATTGTTCCCTTTAACCAGAGACATAGTGACATTGTTCCCTTTAACCAGAGACATAGTGACATTGTTCGCCTTTTAACAGAGGCACAGTGACATTGTTCCCTTTATCCAGAAGCACAGGGACATTGTTCCCCTTTAACCAGAGGCAAAGTGATATTGTTCCCCTTTAACCAGAGGCACAGTGATATTGTCCCCTTTAGCCAGGGACACAGTGACATTGTTCCCTTTAACCAGAGACATAGTGACATTGTTCCCCTTTAACCAGAGGCACAGTGACATTGTTCCCCTTTAACCAGAGACACAGTGACAATGCTCCCTTTTACCAGAGGCACAGTGACGTTGTCCCCCTTTAACCAGAGGCACTGTGATATTGTTCCCCTTTAACCAGAGACATAGTGACATTGTTCCCTTTAACCAAAGACATAGTAACATTGTTTCCCTTTAACCAGAGGCACAGTGACATTGTTCACCTTTAACCAGAGACACAGTGATATTGTTCCCCATTAACCAGAGGCACAGTAATATTGTTCCCTTTATCCAGAAGCACAGTGACATTGTTCCCCTTTAACCAGAGGCACAGTGATATTGTCCCCTTTAGCCAGGGACACAGTGACATTGTTCCCTTTAACCAGAGGCACAGTGATACCATTCCCTTTTAACCAGAGACACAGTGACATTGTTTCCCTTTAACCAGAGGCACAGTGACATTGTTCCCCTTTCACCAGACGCACAGTGCCATTGTTGCCCTTTAACCAGAGGCACAGTGACATTGTTCCCCTTTAACCAGAGACAGAGTGACATTGTTACCTTTAACCAGACGCACAGTGCCATTGTTCCCCTTTAACCAGAGGCACAGTGACATTGTTCCCCATTAACCAGAGGCACAGTGATACCATTCCCTTTTAACCAGAGACACAATGACATTGATTCCCTTAAACCAGAGGCACAGTGACATTGTTCCCCTTTCACCAGACGCACAGTGCCATTGTTCCCCTTTAACCAGAGGCACAGTGACATTGTTCCCCTTTAACCAGAGACAGAGTGACATTGTTACCTTTAACCAGACGCACAGTGACATTGTTCCCCTTTAACCAGACGAACAATGACATTGTTCCCCTTTAACCAGACGCAGAGTGCCATTGTTCCCCTTTAACCAGAGGCACAGTGACATTGTTCCCCTTTAACCAGAGACATAGTGACATTGTTCCCTTTAACCAGAGACATAGTGACATTGTTCCCCTTTAAACAGAGGCACAGTGACATTGTTCCCTTTATCCAGAAGCACAGTGACATTGTTCCCCTTTAACCAGAGGCACAGTGATATTGTTCCCCTTTAACCAGAGGCACAGTGATATTGTCCCCTTTAGCCAGGGACACAGTGACATTGTTCCCTTTAACCAGAGACATAGTGACATTGTTCCCCTTTAACCAGAGGCACAGTGACATTGTTCCCCTTTAACCAGAGACACAGTGACATTGCTCCCTTTTACCAGAGGCACAGTGACGTTGTCCCCCTTTAACCAGAGGCACTGTGATATTGTTCCCCTTTAACCAGAGACATAGTGACAATGTTCCCTTTAACCAAAGACACAGTAACATTGTTTCCCTTTAACCAGAGGCACAGTGACATTGTTCCCCTTTCTCCAGAGGCACAGTGACATTGTTCCCCTTTAACCAGAGACAGAGTGACATTGTTCCCTTTAACCAGACGCACAGTGACATTGTTCCCCTTTAACCAGACGCACAATGACATTGTTCCCCTTTAACCAGAGACAGAGTGACATTGTTCCCCTTTAAACAGAGACACAGTGACATTGTTCCCCTTTAACCAGAGGCACTGTGAGATTGTTCCCTTTAACCAGAGGCACAATGACATTGTTCCCCTTTAACCAGAGGCACAGTGACATTGTTCCCTTTAACCAGAGGCACAGTGACATTGTTCCCCATTAACCAGAGGCACAGTGATACCATTCCCTTTTAACCAGAGACACAGTGACATTGTTTCCCTTTAACCAGAGGCACAGTGACATTGTTCCCCTTTCACCAGACGCACAGTGCCATTGTTCCCATTTAACCAGAGGCACAGTGACATTGTTCCCCTTTAACCAGAGACAAAGTGACATTGTTCCCCTTTAACCAGAGGCACAGTGACATTGTTCCCCTTTAACCAGAGACACAGTGACATTGCTCCCTTTTACCAGAGGCACAGTGACGTTGTCCCC
Organism: Chiloscyllium punctatum; assembly: GCF_047496795.1. NCBI lineage: Eukaryota > Metazoa > Chordata > Chondrichthyes > Orectolobiformes > Hemiscylliidae > Chiloscyllium > Chiloscyllium punctatum. The sequence goes on along the minus strand of NC_092741.1, from coordinate 118,139,776 downwards.
CTTTAACCAGAGGCACAGTGATATTGTTCCCCTTTAACCAGAGACATAGTGACATTGTTCCCTTTAACCAAAGACATAGTAACATTGTTTCCCTTTAAACAGAGGCACAGTGACATTGTTCACCTTTAACCAGAGACACAGTGATATTGTTCCCCATTAACCAGAGGCACAGTAATATTGTTCCCTTTATCCAGAAGCACAGTGACATTGTTCCCCTTTAACCAGAGGCACAGTGATATTGTCCCCTTTAGCCAGGGACACAGTGACATTGTTCCCTTTAACCAGAGGCACAGTGATACCATTCCCTTTTAACCAGAGACACAGTGACATTGTTTCCCTTTAACCAGAGGCACAGTGACATTGTTCCCCTTTAACCAGAGGCACAGTGACATTGTTCCCCTTTAACCAGAGACAGAGTGACATTGTTCCCTTTAACCAGACGCACAGTGACATTGTTCCCCTTTAACCAGACGCACAATGACATTGTTCCCCTTTAACCAGAGACAGAGTGACATTGTTCCCCTTTAAACAGAGACACAGTGACATTGTTCCCCTTTAACCAGAGGCACTGTGAGATTGTTCCCTTTAACCAGAGGCACAATGACATAGTTCCCCTTTAACCAGAGGCACAGTGACATTGTTCCCTTTAACCAGAGGCACAGTGACATTGTTCCCCATTAACCAGAGGCACAGTGATACCATTCCCTTTTAACCAGAGACACAGTGACATTGTTTCCCTTTAACCAGAGGCACAGTGACATTGTTCCCCTTTCATCAGACGCACAGTGCCATTGTTCCCATTTAACCAGAGGCACAGTGACATTGTTCCCCTTTAACCAGAGACAGAGTGACATTGTTCCCTTTAACCAGACGCACAGTGACATTGTTCCCCTTTAACCAGACGCACAATGACATTGTTCCCTTTCACCAGAGGCGCAGTGACATTGCTCCATTTAACCAGAGGCACAGTGACATTGTTCCCCTTTAACCAGAGACACAGTGACATTGCTCCCTTTAACCAGAGACACAGTGACATTGTTCCTTTTAACCAGAGGCACAGTGACATTGTTCCCCTTTAAACAGAGACACAGTGATATTGTTCCCCTTTAACCAGAGGCACTGTGAGATTGTTCCCTTTAACCAGAGGCACAATGACATTGGTCCTCTTTCACCAGAGACACAGTGACATTGTTCCCCATTAACCAGAGGCACAGTGATACCATTCGCCTTTAAGCAGAGGCACAGTGACATTGTTCCCTTTACCTACAGGCACAATGACATTGTTCCCCTTTAACCAGAGACAGAGTGACATTGTTCCCCTTTAAACAGAGACACAGTGACATTGTTCCCCTTTAACCAGAGGCACTGTGAGATTGTTCCCTTTAACCAGAGGCACAATGACATTGTTCCCCTTTAACGAGAGGCACAGTGACATTGTTCCCTTTAACCAGAGGCACAGTGACATTGTTCCCCATTAAGCAGAGGCACAGTGACATTGTTCCCCTTTAACCAGAGACAGAGTGACATTGTTACCTTTAACCAGACGCACACTAACATTGTTCCCCTTTAACCAGACGCACAATGACATTGTTCCCCTTTAACCAGACGCAGAGTGCCATTGTTCCCCTTTAATCAGAGGCACAGTGACATTGTTCCCCGTTAACCAGAGGCACAGTGATACCATTCCCTTTTAACCAGAGACACAATGACATTGATTCCCTTTAACCAGAGGCACAGTGACATTGTTCCCCTTTCACCAGACGCACAGTGATATTGTTCCCCTTTAACCAGAGGCACAGTGACATTGTTCCCCTTTAACCAGAGGCACAGTGACATTGTTCCCCTTTAACCAGAGACAGAGTGACATTGTTCCCTTTAACCAGACGCACAGTGACCTTGTTCCTCTTTAAACAGAGGCACAGTGACATTGTTCCCCTTTAACCAGACGCAGAGTGCCATTGTTCCCCTTTAACCAGAGGCATAGTGACATTGTTCCCCTTTCACCAGACGCACAGTGACCTTGTTCCCCTTTAAACAGAGGCACAGTGACATTGTTCCCCTTTAACCAGAGACAGAGTGACATTGTTACCTTTAACCAGACGCACAGTGACATTGTTCCCCTTTAACCAGACGTACAATGACATTGTTCCCCTTTAACCAGACGCAGAGTGCCATTGTTCCCCTTTAACCAGAGGCACAGTGACATTGTTCCCCTTTAACCAGAGACATAGTGACATTGTTCCCTTTAACCAGAGACATAGTGACATTGTTCCCCTTTAAACAGAGGCACAGTGACATTGTTCCCTTTATCCAGAAGCACAGTGACATTGTTCCCCTTTAACCAGAGGCACAGTGATATTGTTCCCCTTTAACCAGAGGCACAGTGATATTGTCCCCTTTAGCCAGGGACACAGTGACATTGTTCCCTTTAACCAGAGACATAGTGACATTGTTCCCCTTTAACCAGAGGCACAGTGACATTGTTCCCCTTTAACCAGAGACACAGTGACATTGCTCCCTTTTACCAGAGGCACAGTGACGTTGTCCCCCTTTAACCAGAGGCACTGTGATATTGTTCCCCTTTAACCAGAGACATAGTGACATTGTTCCCTTTAACCAAAGACATAGTAACATTGTTTCCCTTTAAACAGAGGCACAGTGACATTGTTCACCTTTAACCAGAGACACAGTGATATTGTTCCCCATTAACCAGAGGCACAGTAATATTGTTCCCTTTATCCAGAAGCACAGTGACATTGTTCCCCTTTAACCAGAGGCACAGTGATATTGTCCCCTTTAGCCAGGGACACAGTGACATTGTTCCCTTTAACCAGAGGCACAGTGATACCATTCCCTTTTAACCAGAGACACAGTGACATTGTTTCCCTTTAACCAGAGGCACAGTGACATTGTTCCCCTTTCACCAGACGCACAGTGCCATTGTTGCCCGTTAACCAGAGGCACAGTGACATTGTTCCCCTTTAACCAGAGACAGAGTGACATTGTTACCTTTAACCAGACGCACAGTGCCATTGTTCCCCTTTAACCAGAGGCACAGTGACATTGTTCCCCATTAACCAGAGGCACAGTGATACCATTCCCTTTTAACCAGAGACACAATGACATTGATTCCCTTAAACCAGAGGCACAGTGACATTGTTCCCCTTTCACCAGACGCATAGTGCCATTGTTCCCCTTTAACCAGAGGCACAGTGACATTGTTCCCCTTTAACCAGAGACAGAGTGACATTGTTACCTTTAACCAGACGCACAGTGACATTGTTTCCCTTTAACCAGACGAACAATGACATTGTTCCCCTTTAACCAGACGCAGAGTGCCATTGTTCCCCTTTAACCAGAGGCACAGTGACATTGTTCCCCTTTAACCAGAGACATAGTGACATTGTTCCCTTTAACCAGAGACATAGTGACATTGTTCCCCTTTAAACAGAGGCACAGTGACATTGTTCCCTTTATCCAGAAGCACAGTGACATTGTTCCCCTTTAACCAGAGGCACAGTGATATTGTTCCCCTTTAACCAGAGGCACAGTGATATTGTCCCCTTTAGCCAGGGACACAGTGACATTGTTCCCTTTAACCAGAGACATAGTGACATGGTTCCCCTTTAACCAGAGGCACAGTGACATTGTTCCCCTTTAACCAGAGACACAGTGACATTGCTCCCTTTTACCAGAGGCACAGTGACGTTGTCCCCCTTTAACCAGAGGCACTGTGATATTGTTCCCCTTTAACCAGAGACATAGTGACAATGTTCCCTTTAACCAAAGACATAGTAACATTGTTTCCCTTTAAACAGAGGCACAGTGACATTGTTCACCTTTAACCAGAGACACAGTGATATTGTTCCCCATTAACCAGAGGCACAGTAATATTGTTCCCTTTATCCAGAAGCACAGTGACATTGTTCGCCTTTAACCAGAGGCACAGTGATATTGTCCCCTTTAGCCAGGGACACAGTGACATTGTTCCCTTTAACCAGAGGCACAGTGATACCATTCCCTTTTAACCAGAGACACAGTGACATTGTTTCCCTTTAACCAGAGGCACAGTGACATTGTTCCCCTTTCACCAGACGCACAGTGCCATTGTTGCCCTTTAACCAGAGGCACAGTGACATTGTTCCCCTTTAACCAGAGACAGAGTGACATTGTTACCTTTAACCAGACGCACAGTGACATTGTTCCCCTTTAACCAGACGCACAATGACATTGTTCCCCTTTAACGAGACGCAGAGTGCCATTGTTCCCCTTTAACCAGAGGCACAGTGACATTGTTCCCCATTAACCAGAGGCACAGTGACATTGTTCCCCTTTAATCAGAGACACAGTGCTATTGTTCCCTTTTAACCAGAGACACAGTGACATTGTTCCCCTTTAACCAGAGACACAGTGCCATTATTCCCCTTTAACCAGAGGCACAGTGACATTGTTCCCCTTTAATCAGAGACACAGTGCTATTGTTCCCTTTTAACCAGAGACACAGTGACATTGCTCCCCTTTAACCAGAGGCACAGTGCCATTATTCCCCTTTAACCAGAGGCACAGTGACATTGTTCCCCTTTAACCAGAGACAGAGTGATATTGTTCCCTTTAACCAGACGCACACTGACCTTGTTCCCCTTTAACCAGAGGCACAGTGACATTGTTCCCCTTTAACCAGATGCACAGTGCCATTGTTCCCCTTTCACCAGACGCACAGTGCCATTGTTCCCCTTTAACCAGAGGCACAATGACATTGTTCCCGTTAACCAGACGCACAGTGACATTGTTCCCCTTTAACCATACGCACAGTGACATTGTTCCCCTTTAACCAGACACACAATGACATTGTTCCCCTTTAACCAGATGTGCAATGACATTGTTCCCCTTTAACCAGACGCACAATGACATCGTTCCCTTTTAACCAGAGACACAGTGACCTTGTTCCCCTTTAACCAGATGCACAGTGATACCATTCCCTTTTAACCAGAGACACAGTGACCTTGTTCCCCTTTAACCAGAGGCACAGTGACATTGTTCCCCTTTAACCAGATGCACAGTGATACCATTCCCTTTTAACCAGAGGCACAGTGACATTGTTCCCCTTTAACCAGAGACAGAGTGACATTTTTCCCGTTAACCAGACTCACAGTGACATTGTTCCCCTTTAACCAGACGCACAATGACATCGTTCCCGTTTAACCAGAGGCACAGTGACATTGTTCCCCTTTAAACAGAGACACAGTGACATTGTTCCCCTTTAACCAGAGGCACAGTGACATTGTTCCCTTTAACCAGATGCACAGTGACATTGTTCCCCTTTAACCAGACGCACAATGACATTGTTCCCCTTTAACCAGATGCACAATGACATTGTTCCCTTTAACCAGACGCACAATGACATTGTTCCCTTTTAACCAGAGGCACAGTGACATTGTTCCCTTTAACCAGAGACAGAGTGATATTTTTCCCCTTTAACCAGAGGCACAGTGACATTTTTCCCCTTTAACCAGAGGCACTGTGAGATTGTTCCCTTTAACCAGAGGCACAATGACATTGGTCCCCTTTAACCAGAGGCACAGTGACATTGTTCCCTTTAACCAGAGGCACAGTGACATTGTTCCCCATTAACCAGAGGCACAGTGACATTGTTCCCCTTTAATCAGACACGCAGTGCTATTGTTCCCCTTTACCCAGAGACACAGTAACATTGTTCCCCTTTAACCAGAGGCACAGTGACAATGATCCCCTTTAACCAGATGCACAATGATACCATTCCCCTTTAACCAGAGGCACAGCGACATTGTTCCCTTTGCCTACAGGCACAATGACATTGGTCCCCTTTCACCAGAGACACAGTGACATTGTTCCCCATTAACCAGAGGCACAGTGATACCATTCGCCTTTAAGCAGAGGCACAGTGACATTGTTCCCTTTACCTACAGGGACAATGACATTGTTCCCCTTTAACCAGAGACAGAGTGACATTGTTCCCCTTTAAACAGAGACACAGTGACATTGTTCCCCTTTAACCAGAGGCACTGTGAGATTGTTCCCTTTAACCAGAGGCACAATGACCTTGTTCCCCTTTAACCAGAGGCACAGTGACATTGTTCCCCTTTAACCAGATGCACAGTGCCATTGTTCCCCTTTCACCAGACGCACAGTGCCATTGTTCCCCTTTAACCAGAGGCACAATGACATTGTTCCCGTTAACCAGACGCACAGTGACATTGTTCCCCTTTAACCATACGCACAGTGACATTGTTCCCCTTTAACCAGACACACAATGACATTGTTCCCCTTTAACCAGATGTGCAATGACACTGTTCCCCTTTAACCAGACGCACGATGACATCGTTCCCTTTTAACCAGAGACACAGTGACCTTGTTCCCCTTTAACCAGATGCACAGTGATACCATTCCCTTTTAACCAGAGACACAGTGACCTTGTTCCCCTTTAAACAGAGACACAGTGACATTTTTCCCCTTTAACCAGAGGCACTGTGAGATTGTTCCCTTTAACCAGAGGCACTGTGAGATTGTTCCCTTTAACCAGAGGCACAGTGACATTGTTCCCCATTAACCAGAGGCACAGTGACATTTTTCCCCTTTAACCAGACACGCAGTGCTATAGTTCCCTTTAACCAGAGACACAGCGACATTGTTCCCTTTAACCAGAGACATAGTGACATTGTTCCCCTTTAACCACAGGCACAGTGATATTGATCCGTTTAACCAGAGACACAGTGACGTTGTCCCCCTTTAACCAGAGGCACAGTGATATTGTTCCCTTTAACCAGAGACATAGTAACATTGTTTCCCTTTAAACAGAGGCACAGTGACATTGTTCACCTTTAACCAGAGATACAGTGATATTGTTCCCCATTAACCAGAGGCACAGTAATATTGTTCCCTTTATCCAGAAGCACAGTGACATTGTTCCCCTTTAACCAGAGGCACAGTGATATTGTCCCCTTTAGCCAGGGACACAGTGACATTGTTCCCTTAAACCAAAGACATAGTGACATTGTTTCCCTTTTACCAGATGCACAGTGACATTGTTCACCTTTAACCAGAGATACAGTGATATTGTTCCCCATTAACCAGAGGCACAGTAATATTGTTCCCTTTATCCAGAAGCACAGTGACATTGTTCCCCTTTAACCAGAGGCACAGTGATATTGTCCCCTTTAGCCAGGGACACAGTGACATTGTTCCCTTAAACCAAAGACATAGTGACATTGTTTCCCTTTTACTAGATGCACAGTGACATTGTTCCCTTTAACCAGAGGCACAGTGACATTGCACCCTGTAAACAGAGACACAGTGACATTGTTCCCTTTAACCAGAAGCACACTGACATTATTCCCCTTTAACCAGAGGCACAGTGACATTTTTCCCCATTAAACAGAGACACAGCGACATTGTTCCCCATTAACCAGAGGCACAGTAATATTGTTCCCTTTACCCAGAGGCACAGTGACATTGATTCCCTTTAACCAGAGGCACAGTGATATTGTTCCCTTTAACCAGAGACATAGTGACCTTGTTCCCCTTTAACCAGAGGCACAGTGACATTGTTCCCCTTTAACCAGATGCACAGTGATACCATTCCCTTTTAACCAGAGACACAGTGACATTGTTCCCCTTGAACCAGAGGCACAGTGACATTGTTCCCCTTTCACCAGACGCACAGTGCCATTGTTCCCCTTTAACCAGAGGCACAGTGACATTGTTCCCCTTCAACCAGAGACAGAGAGACATTGTTCCCGTTAACCAGACGCACAGTGACATTGTTCCCCTTTAACCAGACGCAGAGTGACATTGTTCCCCTTTAACCAGATGTACAAAGACATTGTTCCCCTTTAACCAGACGCACAATGACATCGTTCCCGTTTAACCAGAGGCACAGTGACATTGTTCCCCTTTAAACAGAGACACTGTGACATTGTTCCCCTTTAACCAGACGCACAATGACATCGTTCCCGTTTAACCAGAGGCACAGTGACATTGTTCCCCTTTAAACAGAGACACAGTGACATTGTTCCCCTTTAACCAGAGGCACAGTGACATTGTTCCCTTTAACCAGATGCACAGTGACATTGTTCCCCTTTAACCAGACGCACAATGACATTGTTCCCCTTTAACCAGATGCACAATGACATTGTTCCCTTTAACCAGACGCACAATGACATTGTTCCCTTTTAACCAGAGGCACAGTGACATTGTTCCCTTTAACCAGAGGCAGAGTGATATTTTTCCCCTTTAACCAGAGGCACAGTGACATTTTTCCCCTTTAACCAGAGGCACTGTGAGTTTGTTCCCGTTTAACCAGAGGCACAGTGACATTGTTCCCCTTTAAACAGAGACACAGTGACATTGTTCCCCTTTAACCAGACGCACAATGACATCGTTCCCGTTTAACCAGAGGCACAGTGACATTGTTCCCCTTTAAACAGAGACACAGTGACATTGTTCCCCTTTAACCAGAGGCACAGTGACATTGTTCCCTTTAACCAGATGCACAGTGACATTGTTCCCCATTAACCAGACGCACAATGACATTGTTCCCCTTTAACCAGAGGCACAGTGACAATGTTCCCCTTTAACCAGATGCACAGCGATACCATTCCCCTTTAACCAGAGGCACAGTGACATTGTTCCCCATTAACCAGAGGCACAGTGACATTGTTCCCCTTTAACCGGAGACACAGTGACATTGTTCCCCATTAACCAGAGGCACTGTGACATTGTTCCCCTTTAATCAGGGCACAGTGACATTGTTCCCCTTTAACCAGAGACAAAGTGACATTGTCCCCTTTAATCAGAGACACAGTGCTATTGTTCCCTTTTAACCAGAGACACAGTGACATTGTTCACCTTTAACCAGAGATACAGTGATATTGTCCCCTTTAGCCAGGGACACAGTGACATTGTCCCCTTTAGCCAGGGACACAGTGACATTGTTCCCTTTAACCTGAGACATGGTGAAATTGTTTCCCTTTAACCAGAGGCACAGTGACATTGTTCCCCTTTAACCAGAGGCACAGTGATATTGTCCCCTTTAGCCAGGGACACAGTGACATTGTCCCCTTTAGCCAGGGACACAGTGACATTGTTCCCTTTAACCTGAGACATGGTGAAATTGTTTCCCTTTAACCAGAGGCACAGTGACATTGTTCCCCTTTAACCAGAGACACAGTGACATTGCTCCCTTTTACCAGAGGCACAGTGACGTTGTCCCCCTTTAACCAGAGGCACAGTGATATTGTTCCCCTTTAACCAGAGACATAGTGACATTGTTCCCTTTAACCAAAGACATAGTAACATTGTTTTCCTTTAAACAGAGGCACAGTGACAATGTTCCCCTTTAACGAGAGGCACAGTGACATTGTTCCCCTTTAACCAGAGACATAGTGACATTGTTCCCTTTAACCAGAGGCACAGAGACATTGTTCCCCTTTAACCAGAGGCACAGTGATATTGTTCCATTTAACCAGAGGTACAGTGATATTGTCCCCTTTAACCAGGGACATAGTGACATTGTTCCCTTTAACCAGAGACATAGTGACATTGTTTCCCTTTAACTAGAGGCACAGTGACATTGTTCCCCTTTAACCAGAGGCACAGTGACATTGTTCCCTTTAACCAGAGGCAGAGAGACATTGTTCTCCTTTAAGCAGAGGAACAGTGACATTGTTCCCTTTAACCAGAGACATAGTGACATTGTTCCCCTTTAACCAGAGGCACAGTGAATTGCTCCCTTTAACCAGAGGCACAGTGATGTTGTTCCCCTTTAACCAGAGGTACAGTGATATTGTTCTCTTTAACCAGAGACATAGTGACATTGCTCCCTTTAAGCAGAGACACAGTGACTTAGTTCCCCTTTAACCACAGACACAGTGACATTGTTCCCTTTACCCAGAAGCACAGTTACATTGTTCCCCTTTAACCAGAGGCACAGTGACATTGGTCCCCTTTAACCAGAGGCACTGTGACATTGTTCCCCTTTAACCAGAGGCACTCTGAGATTGTTCCCTTTAACCAGAGGCACAGTGACATTGTTCCCCTTTAACCAGAGACAGAGTGACATTGTTCCCTTTAACCAGACGCACAGTGACATTGTTCCCCTTTAACCAGATGCACAGTGATACCATTCCCTTTTAACTCAAGACACAGTGACATTGTTCCCCTTTCACCAGACGCACAGTGCCATTGTTCCCCTTTAACCAGAGGCACAGTGACATTGTTCCCCTTTAACCAGAGACAGAGTGACATTGTTCCCGTTAACCAGACGCACAGTGATATTGTCCCCTTTAGCCAGGGACACAGTGACATTGTTCCCTTTAACCAGAGACATAGTGACATTGTTCCCCTTTAACCAGAGGCACAGTGACATTGTTCCCCTTTAACCAGAGGCACAGTGACATTGTTCCCTTTAACCAGAGACACAGTGACATTGTTCCCTTTAACCAGCGGCACAGTGATATTGTCCCCTTTATCCAGGGACACAGTGACATTGTTCCCTTTAACCAGAGACATAGTGACATTGTTTCCCTTTTACCAGATGCACAGTGACATTGTTCCCTTTTAACCAGAGACAGAGTGACATTGTTCCCTTTAACCAGACGCACAGAGACATTGTTCCCCTTTAACCAGAGGCACAGTGATTTTGTCCCCTTGAACCAGAGGCACAGTGATATTGTTCCCCTTTAATCAGAGGCACAGTGACATTGTTCCATTTAACCAGGGACATAGTGACATTGTTCCCTTTAACCTGAGACATAGTGACATTGTTTCCCTTTAACCAGAGGCACAGTGACATTGTTCCCTTTAACCAGAGGCACAGAGACATTGTTCCCCTTTAAGCAGAGGAACAGTGACATTGTTCCCTTTAACCAGAGACATAGTGACATTGTTCCCCTTTAACCAGAGGCACAGTGAATTGCTCCCTTTAACCAGAGGCACAGTGATGTTGTTCCCCTTTAACAAGAGGCACAGTGATATTGTTCTCTTTAACCAGAGACATAGTGACATTGCTCCCTTTAAGCAGAGACACAGTGACTTAGTTCCCCTTTAACCACAGACACAGTGACATTGTTCCCTTTACCCAGAAGCACAGTTACATTGTTCCCCTTTAACCAGAGGCACAGTGATATTGTTCCATTTAACCAGAGACATAGCGACATTGTTCCCCTTTAACCAGAGGCACAGTGACATTGTTCCCTTTAACCAGAGACATAGCGACATTGTTCCCCTTTAACCAGAGGCACAGTGACGTTGTTCCCCTTTAACCAGAGGCACAGTGACATTGTTCCCCTTAAACCAGAGGCACAGTGAAATTGTTCCCTTTAACCAGAGACACAGTGACATTGCTCCCTTTAACCAGATGCACAGTGACATTGTTCCCTTTAACCAGAGACATAGCGACATTGTTCCCCTTTAACCAGAGGCACAGTGATATTGTTCCCTTTAACCAGAGACATAGTGACAGTGTTCCCTTTAACCGAAGACATAGTAACATTGTTTCCCTTTAAACAGAGGCACAGTGACATTGTTCACCTTTAACCAGAGATACAGTAATATTGTTCCCCATTAACCAGAGGCACAGTAATATTGTTCCCTTTATCCAGAAGCACAGTGACATTGTTCCCCTTTAACCAGAGGCACAGTGATATTGTCCCCTTTAACCAGAGACATAGTGACATTGTTTCCCTTTTACTAGATGCACAGTGACATTGTTCCCTTTAACCAGAGGCACAGTGACATTGCACCCTTTAAACAGAGACACAGTGACATTGTTCCCTTTAACCAGAAGCACACTGACATTATTCCCCTTTAACCAGAGGCACAGTGACATTTTTCCCCATTAAACAGAGACACAGCGACATTGTTCCCCATTAACCAGAGGCACAGTAATATTGTTCCCTTTATCCAGAAGCACAGTGACATTGTTCCCCTTTAACCAGAGGCACAGTGATATTGTTCCCTTTAACCAGAGACATAGTGACATTGTTCCCTTTAACCAGAGACATAGTGACATTGTTCGCCTTTTAACAGAGGCACAGTGACATTGTTCCCTTTATCCAGAAGCACAGTGACATTGTTCCCCTTTAACCAGAGGCACAGTGATATTGTTCCCCTTTAACCAGAGGCACAGTGATATTGTCCCCTTTAGCCAGGGACACAGTGACATTGTTCCCTTTAACCAGAGACATAGTGAAATTGTTCAATTGTTCCCCTTTAACCAGAGGCACAGTGACATTGTTCCCCTTTAACCAGAGACACAGTGACATTGCTCCCTTTTACCAGAGGCACAGTGACGTTGTCCCCCTTTAACCAGAGGCACAGTGATATTGTTCCCCTTTAACCAAAGACATAGTAACATTGTTTTCCTTTAAACAGAGGCACAGTGACATTGTTCACCTTTAACCAGAGACACAGTGATATTGTTCCCCATTAAGCAGAGGCACAGTAATATTGTTCCCTTTATCCAGAAGCACAGTGACATTGTTCCCCTTTAACCAGAGGCACAGTGATATTGTCCCCTTTAGCCAGGGACACAGTGACATTGTTCCCTTAAACCAGAGACATAGTGACATTGTTTCCCTTTTACTAGATGCACAGTGACATTGTTCCCTTTAACCAGAGGCACAGTTACATTGCACCCTTTAAACAGAGACACGGTGACATTGTTCCCTTTAACCAGAGACATAGTGACATTGTTCCCCTTTAACCAGAGGCACAGTGACATTGTTCCCTTTAACCAGAGGCACAGTGACATTGTTCCCTTTAACCAGCGGCACAGTGATATTGTCCCCTTTAACCAGGGACACAGTGACATTGTTCCCTTTAACCAGAGACATAGTGACATTGTTCCCCTTTAACCAGAGGCACAGTGACATTGTTCCCTTTAACCAGAGACACAGTGACATTGTTCCCTTTAACCAGCGGCACAGTGATATTGTCCCCCTTTAACCAGAGGCACAGTGATATTGTCCCCTTTAGCCAGGGACACAGTGACATTGTTCCCTTTAACCAGAGACATAGTGACATTGTTTCCCTTTTACCAGATGCACAGTGACATTGTCCCCTTTAACCAGAGGCACAGTGACATTGGTCCCCTTTAACCAGAGGCACTGTGAGATTGTTCCCTTTAACCAGAGGCACAGTGACATTGTTCCCCTTTAACCAGAGACAGAGTGACATTGTTCCCTTTAACCAGACGCACAGTGACCTTGTTCCCCTTTAACCAGAGGCACAGTGACATTGTTCCCCTTTAACCAGATGCACAGTGATACCATTCCCTTTTAACTCAAGACACAGTGACATTGTTCCCCTTGAACCAGAGGCACAGTGACATTGTTCCCCTTTCACCAGACGCACAGTGCCATTGTTCCCCTTTAACCAGAGTCACAGTGACATTGTTCCCCTTTAACCAGAGACAGAGTGACATTGTTCCCGTTAACCAGACGCACAGTGATATTGTCCCCATTAGCCAGGGACACAGTGACATTGTTCCCTTTAACCAGAGACATAGTGACATTGTTCCCCTTTAACCAGAGGCACAGTGACATTGTTCCCTTTAACCAGAGACACAGTGACATTGTTCCCTTTAACCAGCGGCACAGGGATATTGTCCCCCTTTAACCAGAGGCACAGTGATATTGTCCCCTTTTGCCAGGGACACAGTGACATTGTTCCCTTTAACCAGAGACATAGTGACATTGTTTCCCTTTTACCAGATGCACAGTGACATTGTTCCCTTTTAACAGAGACATAGTGATATTGTTCCCTTTAACCAGAGACATAGTGACATTGTTCCCTTTAACCAGAGGCACTGAGACATTGTTCCCCTTTAACCAGAGGCACAGTGATTTTGTCCCCTTGAACCAGAGGCACAGTGATATTGTTCCCCTTTAACCAGAGGCACAGTGACATTGTTCCATTTAACCAGAGGTACAGTGATATTGTCCCCTTTAACCAGGGACATAGTGACATTGTTCCCTTTAACCAGAGACATAGTGACATTGTTTCCCTTTAACTAGAGGCACAGTGACATTGTTGCCCTTTAACCAGAGGCACAGTGACATTGTTCCCTTTAACCAGAGGCACAGAGACATTGTTCCCCTTTAAGCAGAGGAACAGTGACAATGTTCCCTTTAACCAGAGACATAGTGACATTGTTCCCCTTTAACCAGAGGCACAGTGATATTGTTCTCTTTAACCAGAGACATAGTGACATTGCTCCCTTTAAGCAGAGACACAGTGACATTGTTCCCATTTAACCAGAGGGACAGTGATTTTGTTCCCTTTAACCAGAGACACAGTGACATTGCTGCCTTTACCCAGAGGCACAGTGACATTGCTCCCCTTAACCAGAGACATAGTGACATTGCTCCCTTTAAGCAGAGACACAGTGACTTAGTTCCCCTTTAACCACAGACACAGTGACATTGTTCCCTTTACCCAGAAGCACAGTTACATTGTTCCCCTTTAACCAGAGGCACAGTGTCATTGGTCCCCTTTAACCAGATGCACAGTGACATTGTTCCCTTTTAACAGAGACATAGTGATATTGTTCCCTTTAACCAGAGACATAGTGACATTGTTCCCTTTAACCAGAGACATAGTGACATTGTTCCCCTTTAACCAGAGGCACAGTGATATTGTTCTCTTTAACCAGAGACATAGTGACATTGCTCCCTTTAAGCAGAGACACAGTGACATTGTTCCCATTTAACCAGAGGGACAGTGATTTTGTTCCCTTTAACCAGAGACACAGTGACATTGCTGCCTTTACCCAGAGGCACAGTGACATTGCTCCCCTTAACCAGAGACATAGTGACATTGCTCCCTTTAAGCAGAGACACAGTGACTTAGTTCCCCTTTAACCACAGACACAGTGACATTGTTCCCTTTACCCAGAAGCACAGTTACATTGTTCCCCTTTAACCAGAGGCACAGTGTCATTGGTCCCCTTTAACCAGAGGCACTGTGACATTGTTCCCCTTTAACCAGAGGCACTGTGAGATTGTTCCCTTTAACCAGAGGCACAGTGACATTGTTCCCCTTTAACCAGAGACAGAGTGACATTGTTCCCTTTAACCAGACGCACAGTGACCTTGTTCCCCTTTAACCAGAGGCACAGTGACATTGTTCCCCTTTAACCAGATGCACAGTGATACCATTCCCTTTTAACTCGAAACACAGTGACATTGTTCCCCTTTCACCAGACGCACAGTGCCATTGTTCCCCTTTAACCAGAGGCACAGTGACATTGTTCCCCTTTAACCAGAGATAGAGTGACATTGTTCCCGTTAACCAGACGCACAGTGACATTGTTCCCTTTAACCGGAGACACAGTGACATTGTTCCCTTTTAACATAGACATAGTGATATTGTTCCCTTTAACCAGAGACAGAGTGACATTGTTCCCTTTAACCAGAGGCACAGAGACATTGTTCCCCTTTAACCAGAGGCACAGTGATTTTGTCCCCTTTAACCAGAGGCACAGTGATATTGTTCCCCTTTAACCAGAGGCACAGTGACATTGTTCCATTTAACCAGAGGTACAGTGATATTGTCCCCTTTAACCAGGGACATAGTGACATTGTTCCCTTTAACCAGAGACATAGTGACATTGTTCCCCTTTAACTAGAGGCACAGTGACGTTGTTCCCTTTAACCAGAGACACAGTGACATTGTTCCCTTTAACCAGAGGCACAGTGATGTTGTTCCCTTTAACCAGAGACACAGTGACATTGTTCCCCTTTAGCCAGAGACACAGTGACATTGTTCCCTTTAAACAGAAACACAGTGACATTGTTCCCTTTAACCAGAGACACAGTGCCATTGTTCCCCTTTAACCAGAGACACAGTGCCATTGTTCCCCTTTAACCAGAGACACAGTGACATTCTTCCCCTTTAACCAGAGGCACAGTGATATTGTTTCCCTTTAACCAGAGACACCGTGACATTGTTCCCCTTTAACCGGAGGCACAGTGACATTGTTCCCCTTTAACCAGAGACAGAGTGAGATTGTTCCCTTTCACCAGAGGCAGAGTGACATGGTTCCCCTTTAACCATAGAGACAGTGAAATTGTTCCCCTTTAACCAGAGGCACAGTGACATTGCTCCCTTTAACCAGGTGCACAGTGACATTGTTCCCCATTAACCAGACGCACAGTGACATTGTTCCCCTTTAACCATAGACACAGTGAAATTGTTCCCCTTTTACCAGAGACACAATGAAATTGCTCCCTTTAACCAGGTGCACATTGACATTGTTCCCCTTTAACCATAGACACAGTGACATTGTTCCCTTTAACCAGAGACACAGTGACATTCTTCCCCTTTAACTAGAAGGAACAGTGATATTGTTCCCTTTAACCAGAGGCATAGTGACATTCTTCCCCTTTAACCAGAGACACAGTTACATTGTTCCCCTTTAACCAGAGACACAGTGATATTGTTCCCCTTTCATCAGAGACAGAGTTACATGGTTCCCTTAAACCAGAGGCACAGTTAAATTGGTCCCCTTTAACCAGAGGCACAGTGAGTTGTTCCCCTTTAACCAGAGACATCGTGACATTGTTTCCCTTTAACTAGAGGCACAGTGACGTTGTTCCCCTTTAAGCAGAGACATAGTGACATTGTTCCCCTTTAACTAGAGGCACAGTGACATTGTTCCCTTTAACCAGAGGCACAGTGATATTGTCCCCTTTAACCAGGGACTCAGTGACATTGTTCCCTTTAACCAGAGACATAGTGACATTATTCCCCTTTAACTAGAGGCACAGTTACATTGTTCCCTTTAACCAGAGACACAGTGACATTGTTACCTTTAACCAGAGGCATAGTGATATTGTCCCCTTTAGCCAGGGACACAGTGACATTGTTCCCTTTAACCAGAGACATAGTGACATTGTTCCCCTTTACCCAGAGGCACAGTGACATTGCTCCCTTTAACCAGAGGCTCAGTGATGTTGTTCCCCTTTAACCAGAGGCACAGTGATATTGTTCCCTTTAACCAGAGACACAGTGACATTGTTCCCTTTAACCAGAGGCACATTGATATTGTCCCCTTTAGCCAGGGACACAGTGACATTGTTCCCTTTAACCAGAGACATAGAGATATTGTTCCCCTTTAACCAGAGGCACAGTGACATTGTTCCCCTTTAACCAGAGACACAGTGACATTGTTCCCTTTAACCCGAGACACAGTGACATTGTTCCCTTTACCCAGAAGCACAGTTACATTGTTCCCTTTAACCCGAGACACAGCGATATTGTTCCCTTTAACCAGAGACACAGTGACATTGTTCCCTTTTAACCAGACGCACAGTGACATTGTTCCCTTTTAACAGAGACACAGTGACATTGTTCCCCTTTAACCAGAGGCACAGTGACATTGTTCCCCTTTAACCAGAGGGACAGTGATATCGTTCCCTTTAACCAGAGGCACAGTGACATTGCTCCCCTTTAACCAGAGACAGAGTGAGATTGTTCCCTTTAACTAGAGGCACAAAGACATGGTTCCCCTTTAACCAGAGGGACAGTGACATCGTTCCCTTTAACCAGAGACACAGTGACTTACTTCGCCTTTAACCAGAGACACAGTGACATTGTTCGCCTTTAACCAGAGACACAGTGATATTGTTCCCCTTTAATCAGAGACAGAGTTACGTGGTACCCATTAAGCAGAGGCACAGTAAAATTGGTCCCCTTTAACCAGAGGCACAGTTAGTTGTTCCACTTTAACCAGAGGCACAGTTATATTGTTCCCCTTTAACTAGAGGCACAGTGAAATTGTTCCCCTTTAACCAGAGGCACAGTGTCATTGTTCCCCTTAACCAGAAGCACAGTGACATTGTTCCCCTTTAACCAGAGACACAGTGACAATGTTCCCATTTAACCAGAGACACAGTGACATGGTTCCCCTTTAACCAGAGGGACAGTGACATCGTTCCTTTTAACCAGAGGCACATTGACATTGTTCCCCTTTAATCAGAGACAGAGTTACATGGTTCCCTTTAACCAGAGGCACAGTGAGTTGTTCCCCTTTAACCAGAGGCACAGTTACATTGCTCCCCTTTAACCAGAGGGACAGTGACATCGTTCCCTTTAACCAGAGGCACATTGACATTGTTCCCCTTAAACCAGAGGCACAGTTTCATTGTTCCCTTTTAACCAGAGGCACAGTGACATTGTTCATTTTAACAAAGACACAGTGCCATTGCTCCCCTTTAACCAGAGACACAGTGACATTGCTCCCCTTTAACCAGAGGGACAGTGACATCGTTCACTTTAACCAGCGGCACAGTGATATTGTTCCCCTTTAACCAGAGGCACAGTGACTTTGTTCCCTTTAACTAGTGACAGAGTGAGATTGTTCCCTTTAACTAGAGGCACAGTGACATGGTTCCCCTTTAACCAGAGGGACAGTGATATCGTTCCCTTTAACCAGAGGCACAGTGACATTGCTCCCTTTTACCAGAGACACAGTGACATTGTTCCCTTTAACCAGAGACAGAGTGAGATTGTTCCCTTTAACTAGAGGCACAGTGACATGGTTCCCCTTTAACCAGAGGCACAGTGACATCGATCCATTTAAACAGAGTCACAGTGACTTACTTCGCCTTTAACCAGAGACACAGTGACATTGTTCCCCTTTAACCAGAGACACAGTGACATTGCCACCTTTAACCAGAGACACTGCGACAATGTTCCCCTTTTAACCAGAGGCACAGTGACATTGTTCCCTCTAACCAGCGGCACACTAACATTGTTCCCCTTTAACCAGAGACACAGTGACATTGTTCCCCTTTAACCAGAGACACAGCGACAATGTTCCCCTTTAACCAGAGGCACAGTGACATTGTTCCCCTTTAACCAGAGACACAGTGACATTGTTCCCCTTAACCAGAAGCACAGTGACATTATTCCCCTTTAACCAGAGACACAGTGACATTGTTCCCCTTTAACCAGAGAAACAGTGACATTGTTCCCCTTTAACCAGAGGCACAGTGACATTGTTCCTTTTAACAGAGACACAGTGACGTTGTTCCCCTTTAAACAGAGACACAGTGACATTGTTCCCCTTTAACCAGAGGCACAGTTACATTGCTCCCCTTTAACCAGAGGGACAGTGACATCGTTCCCCTTTAACCAGAGGCACAGTGACATTGCTCCCCTTTAACCA
The DNA here is from genome assembly GCF_047496795.1 of Chiloscyllium punctatum. Classification (NCBI taxonomy): domain Eukaryota; kingdom Metazoa; phylum Chordata; class Chondrichthyes; order Orectolobiformes; family Hemiscylliidae; genus Chiloscyllium; species Chiloscyllium punctatum. The sequence goes on along the minus strand of NC_092741.1, from coordinate 118,120,569 downwards.
GAGGGACAGTGACATCGTTCCCTTTAACCAGCGGCACAGTGATATTGTTCCCCTTTAACCAGAGGCACGGTGACATTGTTCCCCTTTAACCAGAGACAGAGTGAGATTGTTCCCTTTAACTAGAGGCACAAAGACATGGTTCCCCTTTAACCAGAGGGACAGTGATTTCGTTCCCTTTGACCAGAGGGACAGTGACATTGTTCCCCTTTAACCAGAGGCACAGTGATATCGCTCCCTTTAACCAGAGGCCAAGTGCCATTGCTCCCTTTAACCTGAGGCACAGTGACAATGTTCCTTTTAACAGAGACACAGTGACATTGCCCCCTTCAACCAGAGACAGAGTGACATTGTTCCCATTTAACCAGAGGGACAGTGATTTTGTTCCCTTTAACCAGAGACACAGTGACATTGCTGCCTTTACCCAGAGGCACAGTGACATTGCTCCCCTTAACCAGGGACAGAGTGACATTGTTCCCTTTAACCAGAGGCGCAGTGATATTGTTCCCCTTTAACCAGAGACACAGTGACATTGCTCCCTTTTACCAGAGGCACAGTGACATTGGTCCCCTTTAACTAGAGGCACAGTGACGTTGTTCCCCTTTAACTTGAGGCACAGTGACATTGTTCCCTTTAACCAGAGACAGAGTGACATTGTTCCCTTTAACCAGAGGCGCAGTGATATTGTTCCCCTTTAACCAGAGACACAGTGACATTGTTCCCTTTAACCAGCGACATAGTGACATTGTTCCCCTTTAACTAGAGGCACAGTGACGTTGTTCCCCTTTAACTAGAGGCACAGTGACATTGTTCCCTTTAACCAGAGACACAGTGACATTGTTCCCTTTAACCAGAGGCATAGTGATATTGTCCCCTTTAGCCAGGGACACAGTGACATTGTTCCCTTTACCCAGAGACATAGTGACATTGTTCCCTTTAACCAGAGGCACAGTGACATTGCTCCCTTTAACCAGAGGCACAGTGATGTTGTTCCCCTTTAACCAGAGGCACAGTGATATTGTTCCCTTTAACCAGAGACATAGTGACATTGTTCCCTTTAACCAGAGGCACATTGATATTGTCCCCTTTAGCCAGGGACACAGTGACATTGTTCCCTTTAACCAGCGACATAGAGACATTGTTCCCCTTTAACCAGAGGCACAGTGACATTGTTCCCCTTTAACCAGAGACACAGTGACTTAGTTCCCCTTTAACCACAGACACAGTGACATTGTTCCCTTTAACCCGAGACACAGTGACATTGTTCCCTTTACCCAGAAGCACAGTTACATTGTTCCCTTTTAACCAGAGGCACAGTGACATTGGTCCCCTTTAACCAGAGGCACAGTGACATTGTTCCCTTTAACCAGAGGCACTGTGACATTGTTCCCTTTAACCCGAGACACAGTGACATTTTTCCCTTTAACCAGAGGCGCAGCGATATTGTTCCCTTTAACCAGAGACACAGTGACATTGTTCCCTTTTAACCAGACGCGCAGTGACATTGTTCCCTTTTAACAGAGACACAGTGACATTGTTCCCCTTTAACCAGAGGCACAGTGACATTGTTCTGCTTTAACCAGAGGGACAGTGATATCGTTCCCTTTAACCAGAGGCACAGTGACATTGCTCCCCTTTAACCAGAGACAGAGTGAGATTGTTCCCTTTAACTAGAGGCACAGTGACATGGTTCCCCTTTAACCAGAGGGACAGTGACATCGTTCCCTTTAACCAGAGACACAGTGACTTACTTCGCCTTTAACCAGAGACACAGTGACATTGTTCGCCTTTAACCAGAGACACAGTGATATTGTTCCCCTTTAATCAGAGACAGAGTTACGTGGTACCCATTAAGCAGAGGCACAGTTTAATTGGTCCCCTTTAACCAGAGGCACAGTGAGTTGTTCCCCTTTAACCAGAGGCACAGTTACATTGTTCCCCTTTAACTAGAGGCACAGTGAAATTGTTCCCGTTTAATCAGAGGCACAGTGTCATTGTTCCCCTTAACCAGAAGCACAGTGACATTGTTCCCCTTTAACCAGAGACAGAGTGACAATGTTCCCATTTAACCAGAGACACAGTGACATGGTTCCCCTTAACCAGAGGGACAGTGACATCGTTCCTTTTAACCAGAGGCACATTGACATCGTTCCCCTTTAATCAGAGACAGAGTTACATGGTTCCCTTTAACCAGAGGCACAGTGAGTTGTTCCCCTTTAACCAGAGACACAGTGACATTGTTCCCCTTAACCAGAAGCACAGTGACATTGTTCCCCTTTAACCAGAGGCACAGTGACATTGTTTCTTTTAACAGAGACACAGTGCCATTGTTCCCCTTTAACCAGAGACACAGTGACATTGTTCCCCTTTAACCAGAGGCACAGTGACATTACTCCCCTTTAACCAGAGGGACAGTGACATCGTTCCCTTTAACCAGCGGCACAGTGATATTGTTCCCCTTTAACCAGAGGCACGGTGACATTGTTCCCCTTTAACCAGAGACAGAGTGAGATTGTTCCCTTTAACTAGAGGCACAAAGACATGGTTCCCCTTTAACCAGAGGGACAGTGATTTCGTTCCCTTTGACCAGAGGGACAATGACATTGTTCCCCTTTAACCAGAGGCACAGTGATATCGCTCCCTTTAACCAGAGGCACAGTGCCATTGCTCCCTTTAACCAGAGGCACAGTGACAATGTTCCTTTTAACAGAGACACAGTGACATTGTTCCCCTTTAAACAGAGACACAGTGACATTTTTCCCCTTTAACCAGAGGCACAGTGATATTGTTCCCTTTAACCAGAGGCACAGTGACATTGCCCCCTTCAACCAGAGACAGAGTGACATTGTTCCCATTTAACCAGAGGGACAGTGATTTTGTTCCCTTTAACCAGAGACACAGTGACATTGCTGCCTTTACCCAGAGGCACAGTGACATTGTTCCCTTTAACCAGAGACAGAGTGACATTGTTCCCTTTAACCAGAGGCGCAGTGATATTGTTCCCCTTTAACCAGAGACACAGTGACATTGCTCCCTTTAAAAAGAGGCACAGTGACATTGATCCCCTTTAACCAGAGGCACAGTGACATTGTTCCCTTTAACCAGAGACACAGTGACATTGTTCCCCTTTAACCAGAGGCGCAGTGACATTGTTCCCCTTTAACCAGAGGGACAGTGATTTTGTTCCCTTTAACCAGAGACACAGTGACATTGTTCCCCTAAACCAGAAGCACAGTGACATTGTTCCCCTTTAAAAAGAGGCACAGTGACATTGATCCCCTTTAACCAGAGGCACAGTGACATTGTTCCCTTTAACCAGAGACACAGTGACATTGTTCCCCTTTAACCAGAGGCACAGTGACATTGTTCTCTTTACAAGAAGCACAGTGACATGGTTCCCTTTTAACCAGACGCACAGTGACATTGTTCCTTTTAACAGAGACACAGTGACATTGTTCCCCTTAAACCAGAGACACAGTGACATTGCTCCCCTTTACCCAGAGGCACAGTGACATGGTTCCCTTTAACCAGAGACACAGTGACATTGTTCCCTTTAACCAGAAGCACAGTGACATTGTTCCCCTTTAACCAGAGACACAGCGACATTGTTCCCCTTTAACCTGAGGCACAGTGACATTGTTCCCTTTAACCAGAGACACCATGACATTATTCCCCTTTAACCAGAGGCACAGTGACATTGCTCCCTTTAACCAGAGGCACAGTGACATTGTTCCTTTCAACAGAGACACAGTGACATTGTTCCCCATTAAACAGAGACACAGTGACATTGTTCCCTTGAAGCAGAGGCACAGTTACATTGTTCCCCTTTAACCAGAGGCACAGTGACATTGCTGCCTTTACCCAGAGGCACAGTGATATTGCTCCCCTTTAACCATGGACAGAGTGACATTGTTCCCTTTAACCAGAGGCGCAGTGATATTGTTCCCCTTTAACCAGAGACACAGTGACATTGCTCCCTTTAACCAGATGCACAATGACATTGTTCCCTTTTACCAGACGCACAATGACATTGTTCCCTTTTAACCAGAGGCACAGTGACATTGTTCCCCTTTAAACAGAGACACAGTGACATTTTTCCCCTTTAACCAGAGGCACAATGACATTGGTCCCCTTTAACCAGAGGCACAGTGACATTGTTCCCTTTAACCAGAGGCACAGTGACATTGTTCCCCATTAACCAGAGGCACAGTGACATTGTTCCCCTTTAACCAGACACGCAATGCTATTGTTCCCCTTTAACCAGAGACACAGTGACATTGTTCCCCTTTAACCAGCGGCACAGTGACAATGATCCCCTTTAACCAGACGCACAGTGATACCATTCCCCTTTAACCAGAGGCACAGTGACATTGTTCCCCTTTAACCAGAGACACAGTGACATTGTTCCCCTTGAACCAGAGGCACAGTGACATTGTTCCCCTTTCACCAGACGCACAGTGCCATTGTTCCCCTTTAACCAGAGGCACAGTGACATTGTTTCCCTTCAACCAGAGACAGAGTGACATTGTTCCCGTTAACCAGACGCACAGTGACATTGTTCCCCTTTAACCAGACGCAGAGTGACATTGTTCCCCTTTAACCAGATGTACAATGACATTGTTCCCCTTTAACCAGACGCACAATGACATTGTTCCCCTTTAACCAGATGCACAATGACATTGTTCCCTTTAACCAGACGCACAATGACATTGTTCCCTTTTAACCAGAGGCACAGTGACTTTGTTCCCTTTAACCAGAGGCAGAGTGATATTTTTCCCCTTTAACCAGAGGCACAGTGACATTTTTCCCCTTTAACCAGAGGCACTGTGAGATTGTTCCCTTTAACCAGAGGCACAGTGACATTGTTCCCTTTAACCAGAGGTACAGTGACATTGTTCCCCATTAACCAGATGCACAATGACATTGTTCCCCTTTAACCAGAGGCACAGTGACAATGTTCCCCTTTAACCAGATGCACAGTGATACCATTCCCCTTTAACAGAGGCACAGTGACATTGTTCCCCATTAACCAGAGGCACAGTGACATTGTTCCCCTTTAACCGGAGACACAGTGACATTGCTCCCTTTAACCAGAGACACAGTGACATTGTTCCCTTTAACCAGAGGCACAGTGACATTGTTCCCCTTTAAACAGAGACACATTGACATTGTTCCCCTTTAACCAGAGGCACTGTGAGATTGTTCCCTTTAACCAGAGGCACAATGACATTGGTCCCCTTTCACCAGAGACACAGTGATACCATTCGCCTTTAAGCAGAGGCACAGTGACATTGTTCCCTTTACCTACAGGCACAATGACATTGTTCCCCTTTAACCAGAGACAGAGTGACATTGTTCCCCTTTAAACAGAGACACAGTGACATTGTTCCCCTTTAACCAGAGGCACTGTGAGATTGTTCCCTTTAACCAGAGGCACAATGACATTGTTCCCCTTTAACCAGAGGCACAGTGACATTGTTCCCCTTTAACCAGAGACAGAGTGACATTGTTGCCCTTTAAACAGAGACACAGTGACATGGTTCCCCTTTAACCAGAGGCACTGTGAGATTGTTCCCTTTAACCAGAGGCACAATGACATTGTTCCCCTTTAACCAGAGGCACAGTGACATTGTTCCCATTAACCAGAGGCACAGTGACATTGTTCCCCATTAACCAGAGGCATAGTGATACCATTCCCTTTTAAGCAGAGACACAGTGACATTGTTTCCCGTTAACAAGAGGCACAGTGACATTGTTCCCCTTTCACCAGACGCACAGTGCCATGGTTCCCATTTAACCAGAGGCACAGTGACATTGTTCCCCTTTAACCAGAGACAGAGTGACATTGTTCCCTTTAACCAGACGCACAGTGACATTGTTCCCTTTAACCAGAGGCACAGTGACATTGTTCCCCTTTAAACAGAGACACAGTGATATTGTTCCCCTTTAACCAGAGGCACTGTGAGATTGTTCCCTTTAACCAGAGGCACAATGACATTGGTCCTCTTTCACCAGAGACACAGTGACATTGTTCCCCATTAACCAGAGGCACAGTGATACCATTCGCCTTTAAGCAGAGGCACAGTGACATTGTTCCCCTTTAACCAGAGGCACAGTGACATTGTTCCCTTTAACCAGACGCACAGTGACATTGTTCCCTTTAACCAGAGGCACAGTGACATTGTTACCCTTTAAACAGAGACACAGTGACATTGTTCCCTTTAACCAGACGCACAGTGACATTGTTCCCTTTAAACAGAGGCACAGTGACATTGTTCCCCTTTAAACAGAGACACAGTGATATTGTTCCCCTTTAACCAGAGGCACTGTGAGATTGTTCCCTTTAACCAGAGGCACAATGACATTGGTCCCCTTTCACCAGAGACACAGTGACATTGTTCCCCATTAACCAGAGGCACAGTGACATTGTTCCCCATTAACCAGAGGCACAGTGATACCATTCGCCTTTAAGCAGCGGCACAGTGATATTGTTCCCCTTTAACCAGAGGCACGGTGACATTGTTCCCCTTTAACCAGAGACAGAGTGAGATTGTTCCCTTTAACTAGAGGCACAAAGACATGGTTCCCCTTTAACCAGAGGGACAGTGATTTCGTTCCCTTTGACCAGAGGGACAGTGACATTGTTCCCCTTTAATCAGAGGCACAGTGATATCGCTCCCTTTAACCAGAGGCCAAGTGCCATTGCTCCCTTTAACCTGAGGCACAGTGACAATGTTCCTTTTAACAGAGACACAGTGACATTGCCCCCTTCAACCAGAGACAGAGTGACATTGTTCCCATTTAACCAGAGGGACAGTGATTTTGTTCCCTTTAACCAGAGACACAGTGACATTGCTGCCTTTACCCAGAGGCACAGTGACATTGCTCCCCTTAACCAGGGACAGAGTGACATTGTTCCCTTTAACCAGAGGCGCAGTGATATTGTTCCCCTTTAACCAGAGACACAGTGACATTGCTCCCTTTTACCAGAGGCACAGTGACATTGGTCCCCTTTAACTAGAGGCACAGTGACGTTGTTCCCCTTTAACTTGAGGCACAGTGACATTGTTCCCTTTAACCAGAGACAGAGTGACATTGTTCCCTTTAACCAGAGGCGCAGTGATATTGTTCCCCTTTAACCAGAGACACAGTGACATTGTTCCCTTTAACCAGCGACATAGTGACATTGTTCCCCTTTAACTAGAGGCACAGTGACGTTGTTCCCCTTTAACTAGAGGCACAGTGACATTGTTCCCTTTAACCAGAGACACAGTGACATTGTTCCCTTTAACCAGAGGCATAGTGATATTGTCCCCTTTAGCCAGGGACACAGTGACATTGTTCCCTTTACCCAGAGACATAGTGACATTGTTCCCTTTAACCAGAGGCACAGTGACATTGCTCCCTTTAACCAAAGGCACAGTGATGTTGTTCCCCTTTAACCAGAGGCACAGTGATATTGTTCCCTTTAACCAGAGACATAGTGACATTGTTCCCTTTAACCAGAGGCACATTGATATTGTCCCCTTTAGCCAGGGACACAGTGACATTGTTCCCTTTAACCAGCGACATAGAGACATTGTTCCCCTTTAACCAGAGGCACAGTGACATTGTTCCCCTTTAACCAGAGACACAGTGACTTAGTTCCCCTTTAACCACAGACACAGTGACATTGTTCCCTTTAACCCGAGACACAGTGACATTGTTCCCTTTACCCAGAAGCACAGTTACATTGTTCCCTTTTAACCAGAGGCACAGTGACATTGGTCCCCTTTAACCAGAGGCACATTGACATTGTTCCCTTTAACCAGAGGCACTGTGACATTGTTCCCTTTAACCCGAGACACAGTGACATTTTTCCCTTTAACCAGAGGCGCAGCGATATTGTTCCCTTTAACCAGAGACACAGTGACATTGTTCCCTTTTAACCAGACGCGCAGTGACATTGTTCCCTTTTAACAGAGACACAGTGACATTGTTCCCCTTTAACCAGAGGCACAGTGACATTGTTCTGCTTTAACCAGAGGGACAGTGATATCGTTCCCTTTAACCAGAGGCACAGTGACATTGCTCCCCTTTAACCAGAGACAGAGTGAGATTGTTCCCTTTAACTAGAGGCACAGTGACATGGTTCCCCTTTAACCAGAGGGACAGTGACATCGTTCCCTTTAACCAGAGACACAGTGACTTACTTCGCCTTTAACCAGAGACACAGTGACATTGTTCGCCTTTAACCAGAGACACAGTGATATTGTTCCCCTTTAATCAGAGACAGAGTTACGTGGTACCCATTAAGCAGAGGCACAGTTTAATTGGTCCCCTTTAACCAGAGGCACAGTGAGTTGTTCCCCTTTAACCAGAGGCACAGTTACATTGTTCCCCTTTAACTAGAGGCACAGTGAAATTGTTCCCGTTTAATCAGAGGCACAGTGTCATTGTTCCCCTTAACCAGAAGCACAGTGACATTGTTCCCCTTTAACCAGAGACAGAGTGACAATGTTCCCATTTAACCAGAGACACAGTGACATGGTTCCCCTTAACCAGAGGGACAGTGACATCGTTCCTTTTAACCAGAGGCACATTGACATCGTTCCCCTTTAATCAGAGACAGAGTTACATGGTTCCCTTTAACCAGAGGCACAGTGAGTTGTTCCCCTTTAACCAGAGACACAGTGACATTGTTCCCCTTAACCAGAAGCACAGTGACATTGTTCCCCTTTAACCAGAGGCACAGTGACATTGTTTCTTTTAACAGAGACACAGTGCCATTGTTCCCCTTTAACCAGAGACACAGTGACATTGTTCCCCTTTAACCAGAGGCACAGTGACATTACTCCCCTTTAACCAGAGGGACAGTGACATCGTTCCCTTTAACCAGCGGCACAGTGATATTGTTCCCCTTTAACCAGAGGCACGGTGACATTGTTCCCCTTTAACCAGAGACAGAGTGAGATTGTTCCCTTTAACTAGAGGCACAAAGACATGGTTCCCCTTTAACCAGAGGGACAGTGATTTCGTTCCCTTTGACCAGAGGGACAATGACATTGTTCCCCTTTAACCAGAGGCACAGTGATATCGCTCCCTTTAACCAGAGGCACAGTGCCATTGCTCCCTTTAACCAGAGGCACAGTGACAATGTTCCTTTTAACAGAGACACAGTGACATTGTTCCCCTTTAAACAGAGACACAGTGACATTTTTCCCCTTTAACCAGAGGCACAGTGATATTGTTCCCTTTAACCAGAGGCACAGTGACATTGCCCCCTTCAACCAGAGACAGAGTGACATTGTTCCCATTTAACCAGAGGGACAGTGATTTTGTTCCCTTTAACCAGAGACACAGTGACATTGCTGCCTTTACCCAGAGGCACAGTGACATTGCTCCCCTTAACCAGAGACAGAGTGACATTGTTCCCTTTAACCAGAGGCGCAGTGATATTGTTCCCCTTTAACCAGAGACACAGTGACATTGCTCCCTTTAAAAAGAGGCACAGTGACATTGATCCCCTTTAACCAGAGGCACAGTGACATTGTTCCCTTTAACCAGAGACACAGTGACATTGTTCCCCTTTAACCAGAGGCGCAGTGACATTGTTCCCCTTTAACCAGAGGGACAGTGATTTTGTTCCCTTTAACCAGAGACACAGTGACATTGTTCCCCTAAACCAGAAGCACAGTGACATTGTTCCCCTTTAACCAGAGACACAGCGACATTGTTCCCATTTAACCTGAGGCACAGTGACATTGTTCCCCTTAACCAGAGACAGAGTGACATTGTTCCCTTTAAAAAGAGGCACAGTGACATTGATCCCCTTTAACCAGAGGCACAGTGACATTGTTCCCTTTAACCAGAGACACAGTGACATTGTTCCCCTTTAACCAGAGGCACAGTGACATTGTTCTCTTTACAAGAAGCACAGTGACATGGTTCCCTTTTAACCAGACGCACAGTGACATTGTTCCTTTTAACAGAGACACAGTGACATTGTTCCCCTTAAACCAGAGACACAGTGACATTGCTCCCCTTTACCCAGAGGCACAGTGACATGGTTCCCTTTAACCAGAGACACAGTGACATTGTTCCCTTTAACCAGAAGCACAGTGACATTGTTCCCCTTTAACCAGAGACACAGCGACATTGTTCCCCTTTAACCTGAGGCACAGTGACATTGTTCCCTTTAACCAGAGACACCGTGACATTATTCCCCTTTAACCAGAGGCACAGTGACATTGCTCCCTTTAACCAGAGGCACAGTGACATTGTTCCTTTCAACAGAGACACAGTGACATTGTTCCCCAATAAACAGAGACACAGTGACATTGTTCCCTTGAAGCAGAGGCACAGTTACATTGTTCCCCTTTAACCAGAGGCACAGTGACATTGCTGCCTTTACCCAGAGGCACAGTGATATTGCTCCCCTTTAACCATGGACAGAGTGACATTGTTCCCTTTAACCAGAGGCGCAGTGATATTGTTCCCCTTTAACCAGAGACACAGTGACATTGCTCCCTTTAACCAGATGCACAATGACATTGTTCCCTTTTACCAGACGCACAATGACATTGTTCCCTTTTAACCAGAGGCACAGTGACATTGTTCCCCTTTAAACAGAGACACAGTGACATTTTTCCCCTTTAACCAGAGGCACAATGACATTGGTCCCCTTTAACCAGAGGCACAGTGACATTGTTCCCTTTAACCAGAGGCACAGTGACATTGTTCCCCATTAACCAGAGGCACAGTGACATTGTTCCCCTTTAACCAGACACGCAATGCTATTGTTCCCCTTTAACCAGAGACACAGTGACATTGTTCCCCTTTAACCAGCGGCACAGTGACAATGATCCCCTTTAACCAGACGCACAGTGATACCATTCCCCTTTAACCAGAGGCACAGTGACATTGTTCCCCTTTAACCAGAGACACAGTGACATTGTTCCCCTTGAACCAGAGGCACAGTGACATTGTTCCCCTTTCACCAGACGCACAGTGCCATTGTTCCCCTTTAACCAGAGGCACAGTGACATTGTTTCCCTTCAACCAGAGACAGAGTGACATTGTTCCCGTTAACCAGACGCACAGTGACATTGTTCCCCTTTAACCAGACGCAGAGTGACATTGTTCCCCTTTAACCAGATGTACAATGACATTGTTCCCCTTTAACCAGACGCACAATGACATTGTTCCCCTTTAACCAGATGCACAATGACATTGTTCCCTTTAACCAGACGCACAATGACATTGTTCCCTTTTAACCAGAGGCACAGTGACTTTGTTCCCTTTAACCAGAGGCAGAGTGATATTTTTCCCCATTAACCAGATGCACAATGACATTGTTCCCCTTTAACCAGAGGCACAGTGACAATGTTCCCCTTTAACCAGATGCACAGTGATACCATTCCCCTTTAACAGAGGCACAGTGACATTGTTCCCCATTAACCAGAGGCACAGTGACATTGTTCCCCTTTAACCGGAGACACAGTGACATTGCTCCCTTTAACCAGAGACACAGTGACATTGTTCCCTTTAACCAGAGGCACAGTGACATTGTTCCCCTTTAAACAGAGACACATTGACATTGTTCCCCTTTAACCAGAGGCACTGTGAGATTGTTCCCTTTAACCAGAGGCACAATGACATTGGTCCCCTTTCACCAGAGACACAGTGACATTGTTCCCCATTAACCAGAGGCACAGTGATACCATTCGCCTTTAAGCAGAGGCACAGTGACATTGTTCCCTTTACCTACAGGCACAATGACATTGTTCCCCTTTAACCAGAGACAGAGTGACATTGTTCCCCTTTAAACAGAGACACAGTGACATTGTTCCCCTTTAACCAGAGGCACTGTGAGATTGTTCCCTTTAACCAGAGGCACAATGACATTGTTCCCCTTTAACCAGAGGCACAGTGACATTGTTCCCCTTTAACCGGACGCACAATGACATTGTTCCCCTTTAACCAGAGACAGAGTGACATTGTTGCCCTTTAAACAGAGACACAGTGACATGGTTCCCCTTTAACCAGAGGCACTGTGAGATTGTTCCCTTTAACCAGAGGCACAATGACATTGTTCCCCTTTAACCAGAGGCACAGTGACATTGTTCCCATTAACCAGAGGCACAGTGACATTGTTCCCCATTAACCAGAGGCATAGTGATACCATTCCCTTTTAAGCAGAGACACAGTGACATTGTTTCCCGTTAACAAGAGGCACAGTGACATTGTTCCCCTTTCACCAGACGCACAGTGCCATGGTTCCCCTTTAACCAGAGACAGAGTGACAATGTTCCCATTTAACCAGAGACACAGTGACATGGTTCCCCTTAACCAGAGGGACAGTGACATCGTTCCTTTTAACCAGAGGCACATTGACATCGTTCCCCTTTAATCAGAGACAGAGTTACATGGTTCCCTTTAACCAGAGGCACAGTGAGTTGTTCCCCTTTAACCAGAGACACAGTGACATTGTTCCCCTTAACCAGAAGCACAGTGACATTGTTCCCCTTTAACCAGAGGCACAGTGACATTGTTTCTTTTAACAGAGACACAGTGCCATTGTTCCCCTTTAACCAGAGACACAGTGACATTGTTCCCCTTTAACCAGAGGCACAGTGACATTACTCCCCTTTAACCAGAGGGACAGTGACATCGTTCCCTTTAACCAGCGGCACAGTGATATTGTTCCCCTTTAACCAGAGGCACGGTGACATTGTTCCCCTTTAACCAGAGACAGAGTGAGATTGTTCCCTTTAACTAGAGGCACAAAGACATGGTTCCCCTTTAACCAGAGGGACAGTGATTTCGTTCCCTTTGACCAGAGGGACAATGACATTGTTCCCCTTTAACCAGAGGCACAGTGATATCGCTCCCTTTAACCAGAGGCACAGTGCCATTGCTCCCTTTAACCAGAGGCACAGTGACAATGTTCCTTTTAACAGAGACACAGTGACATTGTTCCCCTTTAAACAGAGACACAGTGACATTTTTCCCCTTTAACCAGAGGCACAGTGATATTGTTCCCTTTAACCAGAGGCACAGTGACATTGCCCCCTTCAACCAGAGACAGAGTGACATTGTTCCCATTTAACCAGAGGGACAGTGATTTTGTTCCCTTTAACCAGAGACACAGTGACATTGCTGCCTTTACCCAGAGGCACAGTGACATTGCTCCCCTTAACCAGAGACAGAGTGACATTGTTCCCTTTAACCAGAGGCGCAGTGATATTGTTCCCCTTTAACCAGAGACACAGTGACATTGCTCCCTTTAAAAAGAGGCACAGTGACATTGATCCCCTTTAACCAGAGGCACAGTGACATTGTTCCCTTTAACCAGAGACACAGTGACATTGTTCCCCTTTAACCAGAGGCGCAGTGACATTGTTCCCCTTTAACCAGAGGGACAGTGATTTTGTTCCCTTTAACCAGAGACACAGTGACATTGTTCCCCTAAACCAGAAGCACAGTGACATTGTTCCCCTTTAACCAGAGACACAGCGACATTGTTCCCATTTAACCTGAGGCACAGTGACATTGTTCCCCTTAACCAGAGACAGAGTGACATTGTTCCCTTTAAAAAGAGGCACAGTGACATTGATCCCCTTTAACCAGAGGCACAGTGACATTGTTCCCTTTAACCAGAGACACAGTGACATTGTTCCCCTTTAACCAGAGGCACAGTGACATTGTTCTCTTTACAAGAAGCACAGTGACATGGTTCCCTTTTAACCAGACGCACAGTGACATTGTTCCTTTTAACAGAGACACAGTGACATTGTTCCCCTTAAACCAGAGACACAGTGACATTGCTCCCCTTTACCCAGAGGCACAGTGACATGGTTCCCTTTAACCAGAGACACAGTGACATTGTTCCCTTTAACCAGAAGCACAGTGACATTGTTCCCCTTTAACCAGAGACACAGCGACATTGTTCCCCTTTAACCTGAGGCACAGTGACATTGTTCCCTTTAACCAGAGACACCGTGACATTATTCCCCTTTAACCAGAGGCACAGTGACATTGCTCCCTTTAACCAGAGGCACAGTGACATTGTTCCTTTCAACAGAGACACAGTGACATTGTTCCCCATTAAACAGAGACACAGTGACATTGTTCCCTTGAAGCAGAGGCACAGTTACATTGTTCCCCTTTAACCAGAGGCACAGTGACATTGCTGCCTTTACCCAGAGGCACAGTGATATTGCTCCCCTTTAACCATGGACAGAGTGACATTGTTCCCTTTAACCAGAGGCGCAGTGATATTGTTCCCCTTTAACCAGAGACACAGTGACATTGCTCCCTTTAACCAGATGCACAATGACATTGTTCCCTTTTACCAGACGCACAATGACATTGTTCCCTTTTAACCAGAGGCACAGTGACATTGTTCCCCTTTAAACAGAGACACAGTGACATTTTTCCCCTTTAACCAGAGGCACAATGACATTGGTCCCCTTTAACCAGAGGCACAGTGACATTGTTCCCTTTAACCATAGACACAGTGACATTGTTCCCCATTAACCAGAGGCACAGTGACATTGTTCCCCTTTAACCAGACACGCAATGCTATTGTTCCCCTTTAACCAGAGACACAGTGACATTGTTCCCCTTTAACCAGCGGCACAGTGACAATGATCCCCTTTAACCAGACGCACAGTGATACCATTCCCCTTTAACCAGAGGCACAGTGACATTGTTCCCCTTTAACCAGAGACACAGTGACATTGTTCCCCTTGAACCAGAGGCACAGTGACATTGTTCCCCTTTCACCAGACGCACAGTGCCATTGTTCCCCTTTAACCAGAGGCACAGTGACATTGTTTCCCTTCAACCAGAGACAGAGTGACATTGTTCCCGTTAACCAGACGCACAGTGACATTGTTCCCCTTTAACCAGACGCAGAGTGACATTGTTCCCCTTTAACCAGATGTACAATGACATTGTTCCCCTTTAACCAGACGCACAATGACATTGTTCCCCTTTAACCAGATGCACAATGACATTGTTCCCTTTAACCAGACGCACAATGACATTGTTCCCTTTTAACCAGAGGCACAGTGACTTTGTTCCCTTTAACCAGAGGCAGAGTGATATTTTTCCCCATTAACCAGATGCACAATGACATTGTTCCCCTTTAACCAGAGGCACAGTGACAATGTTCCCCTTTAACCAGATGCACAGTGATACCATTCCCCTTTAACAGAGGCACAGTGACATTGTTCCCCATTAACCAGAGGCACAGTGACATTGTTCCCCTTTAACCGGAGACACAGTGACATTGCTCCCTTTAACCAGAGACACAGTGACATTGTTCCCTTTAACCAGAGGCACAGTGACATTGTTCCCCTTTAAACAGAGACACATTGACATTGTTCCCCTTTAACCAGAGGCACTGTGAGATTGTTCCCTTTAACCAGAGGCACAATGACATTGGTCCCCTTTCACCAGAGACACAGTGACATTGTTCCCCATTAACCAGAGGCACAGTGATACCATTCGCCTTTAAGCAGAGGCACAGTGACATTGTTCCCTTTACCTACAGGCACAATGACATTGTTCCCCTTTAACCAGAGACAGAGTGACATTGTTCCCCTTTAAACAGAGACACAGTGACATTGTTCCCCTTTAACCAGAGGCACTGTGAGATTGTTCCCTTTAACCAGAGGCACAATGACATTGTTCCCCTTTAACCAGAGGCACAGTGACATTGTTCCCCTTTAACCGGACGCACAATGACATTGTTCCCCTTTAACCAGAGACAGAGTGACATTGTTGCCCTTTAAACAGAGACACAGTGACATGGTTCCCCTTTAACCAGAGGCACTGTGAGATTGTTCCCTTTAACCAGAGGCACAATGACATTGTTCCCCTTTAACCAGAGGCACAGTGACATTGTTCCCATTAACCAGAGGCACAGTGACATTGTTCCCCATTAACCAGAGGCATAGTGATACCATTCCCTTTTAAGCAGAGACACAGTGACATTGTTTCCCGTTAACAAGAGGCACAGTGACATTGTTCCCCTTTCACCAGACGCACAGTGCCATGGTTCCCATTTA
Organism: Chiloscyllium punctatum; assembly: GCF_047496795.1. Taxonomy (NCBI): domain Eukaryota; kingdom Metazoa; phylum Chordata; class Chondrichthyes; order Orectolobiformes; family Hemiscylliidae; genus Chiloscyllium; species Chiloscyllium punctatum. Next base: position 118,104,514 of record NC_092741.1, on the reverse strand, counting down.
ACCAGAGGCACAGTGACATTGTTCCCCTTTAACCAGAGACAGAGTGACATTGTTCCCTTTAACCAGACGCACAGTGACATTGTTCCCTTTAACCAGAGGCACAGTGACATTGTTCCCCTTTAAACAGAGACACAGTGATATTGTTCCCCTTTAACCAGAGGCACTGTGAGATTGTTCCCTTTACCCAGAGGCACAATGACATTGGTCCTCTTTCACCAGAGACACAGTGACATTGTTCCCCATTAACCAGAGGCACAGTGATACCATTCGCCTTTAAGCAGAGGCACAGTGACATTGTTCCCCTTTAACCAGAGGCACAGTGACATTGTTCCCTTTAACCAGACGCACAGTGACATTGTTCCCTTTAACCAGAGGCACAGTGACATTGTTACCCTTTAAACAGAGACACAGTGACATTGTTCCCTTTAACCAGACGCACAGTGACATTGTTCCCTTTAAACAGAGGCACAGTGACATTGTTCCCCTTTAAACAGAGACACAGTGATATTGTTCCCCTTTAACCAGAGGCACTGTGAGATTGTTCCCTTTAACCAGAGGCACAATGACATTGGTCCCCTTTCACCAGAGACACAGTGACATTGTTCCCCATTAACCAGAGGCACAGTGACATTGTTCCCCATTAACCAGAGGCACAGTGATACCATTCGCCTTTAAGCAGAGGCACAGTGACATTGTTCCCTTTACCTACAGGCACAATGACATTGTTCCCCTTTAACCAGAGACAGAGTGACATTGTTCCCCTTTAAACAGAGACACAGTGACATTGTTCCCCTTTAACCAGAGGCACTGTGAGATTGTTCCCTTTAACCAGAGGCACAATGACATTGTTCCCCTTTAACCAGAGGCACAGTGACATTGTTCCCTTTAACCAGAGTCACAGTGACATTGTTCCCCATTAACCAGAGGCACAGTGATACCATTCCCTTTTAACCAGAGACACAGTGACATTGTTTCCCTTTAACCAGAGGCACAGTGACATTGTTCCCCTTTCACCAGACGCACAGTGCCATTGTTCCCCTTTAACCAGAGGCACAGTGACATTGTTCCCCTTTAACCAGAGACAGAGTGACATTGTTACCTTTAACGAGACACACAGTGACATTGTTCCCCTTTAACCAGACGCACAATGACATTGTTCCCCTTTAACCAGACGCAGAGTGCCATTGTTCCCCTTTAACCAGAGGCACAGTGACATTGTTCCCCATTAACCAGAGGCACAGTGATACCATTCCCTTTTAACCAGAGTCACAGTGACATTGTTCCCCATTAACCAGAGGCACTGTGACATTGTTCCCCTTTAATCAGGGCACAGTGACATTGTTCCCCTTTAACCAGAGACAAAGTGACATTGTCCCCTTTAATCAGAGACACAGTGCTATTGTTCCCTTTTAACCAGAGACACAGTGACATTGTTCCCCTTTAACCAGAGACACAGTGACATTGTTCCCCTTTAACCAGACGCAGAGTGCCATTGTTCCCCTTTAACCAGAGGCACAGTGACATTGTTCCCCTTTAACCAGAGACAGAGTGATATTGTTCCCTTTAACCAGACGCACACTGACCTTGTTCCCCTTTAACCAGAGGCACAGTGACATTGATCCCCTTTAACCAGATGCACAGTGCCATTGTTCCCCTTTCACCAGACGCACAGTGCCATTGTTCCCCTTTAACCAGATGCACAATGACATTGTTCCTGTTAACCAGACGCACAGTGACATTGTTCCCCTTTAACCATACGCACAGTGACATTGTTCCCCTTTAACCAGACACACAATGACATTGTTCCCCTTTAACCAGATGTGCAATGACATCGTTCCCGTTTAACCAGAGGCACAGTGACAATGTTCCACTTTAAACAGAGACACAGTGACATTGTTCCCCTTTAACCAGAGGCACAGTGACATTGTTCCCTTTAACCAGACGCACAGTGACATTGTTCCCCTTTAACCAGACGCACAATGACATTGTTCCCCTTTAACCAGATGCACAATGACATTGTTCCCTTTAACCAGACGCACAATGACATTGTTCCCTTTTAACCAGAGGCACAGTGACATTGTTCCCCTTTAAACAGAGACACAGTGACATTTTTCCCCTTTAACCAGAGGCACAATGACATTGGTCCCCTTTAACCAGAGGCACAGTGACATTGTTCCCTTTAACCAGAGGCACAGTGACATTGTTCCCCATTAACCAGAGGCACAGTGACATTGTTCCCCTTTAACCAGACACGCAATGCTATTGTTCCCCTTTAACCAGAGACACAGTGACATTGTTCCCCTTTAACCAGCGGCACAGTGACAATGATCCCCTTTTACCAGACGCACAGTGATACCATTCCCCTTTAACCAGAGGCACAGCGACATTGTTCCCTTTGCCTACAGGCACAATGACATTGTTCTCCTTTAACCAGAGACAGAGTGACATTGTTCCCTTTAACCAGAGGCACAATGACGTTGTTCCCCTTTAACCAGAGACACAGCGACATTGTTCCCTTTACCGACAGCCACAATGACATTGTTCCCCTTTAACCAGAGGCACAGTGACGTTGTTCCCCTTTAACCAGAGACACAGTGACGTTGTCCCCCTTTAACCAGAGGCACAGTGATATTGTTCCCTTTAACCAGAGACATAGTGACATTGTTCCCTTTAACCGAAGACATAGTAACATTGTTTCCCTTTAAACAGAGGCACAGTGACATTGTTCACCTTTAACCAGAGATACAGTGATATTGTTCCCCATTAACCAGAGGCACAGTAATATTGTTCCCTTTATCCAGAAGCACAGTGACATTGTTCCCCTTTAACCAGAGGCACAGTGATATTGTCCCCTTTAGCCAGGGACACAGTGACATTGTTCCCTTAAACCAGAGACATAGTGACATTGTTCCCCTTTCACCAGACGCACAGTGACATTGTTCCCTTTAACCAGAGGCACAGTGACATTGTTCCCTTTATCCAGAAGCACAGTGACTTTGTTTCCCTTTAACCAGAGGCACAGTAATATTGTCCCCTTTAGCCAGGGACACAGTGACATTGTTCCCTTAAACCAGAGACATAGTGACATTGTTCCCTTTAACCAGAGGCACAGTGACATTGTTCCCTTTTACCAGATGCATAGTGACATTGTTCCCTTTAACCAGAGGCACAGTGACATTGCACCCTTTAAACAGAGACACAGTGACATTGTTCCCTTTAACCAGAAGCACACTGACATTATTCCCCTTTAACCAGAGGCACAGTGACATTTTTCCCCATTAACCAGAGGCACAGTAATATTGTTCCCTTTATCCAGAAGCACAGTGACATTGTTCCCCTTTAACCAGAGGCACAGTGATATTGTTCCCTTTAACCAGAGACACAGTGACATTGTTCCCTTTAACCAGAGACATAGTGACATTGTTCCCCTTTAAACAGAGGCACAGTGACATTGTTCCCTTTATCCAGAAGCACAGTGACATTGTTCCCCTTTAACCAGAGGCACAATGATATTGTTCCCCTTTAACCAGAGGCACAGTGATATTGTCCCCTTTAACCAGAGACACAGTGACATTGTTCCCTTTAACCAGAGACATAGTGACATTGTTCCCCTTTAACCAGAGGCACAGTGACATTGTTCCCCTTTAACCAGAGACACAGTGACATTGCTCCCTTTTACCAGAGGCACAGTGACGTTGTCCCCCTTTAACCAGAGGCACAGTGATATTGTTCCCCTTTAACCAGAGACATAGTGACATTGTTCCCTTTAACCAAAGACATAGTAACATTGTTTCCCTTTAAACAGAGGCACCATGACATTGTTCACCTTTAACCAGAGACACAGTGATATTGTTCCCCATTAACCAGAGGCACAGTAATATTGTTCCCTTTATCCAGAAGCACAGTGACATTGTTCCCCTTTAACCAGAGGCACAGTGATATTGTCCACTTTAGCCAGGGACACAGTGACATTGTTCCCTTTAACCAGAGACATAGTGACATTGTTCCCCTTTAACCAGAGGCACAGTGACATTGTTCCCCCTTAACCAGAGACAGAGTGACATTGTTCCCTTTAACCAGACGCACAGTGACCTTGTTCCTCTTTAAACAGAGGCACAGTGACATTGTTCCCCTTTAACCAGACGCAGAGTGCCATTGTTCCCCTTTAACCAGAGGGATAGTGACATTGTTCCCCTTTCACCAGACGCACAGTGACCTTGTTCCCCTTTAAACAGAGGCACAGTGACATTGTTCCCCTTTAAACAGAGACACAGTGGCATTGTTCCCCTTTAACCAGATGCACAGTGATACCATTCCCTTTTAACCAGAGACACAGTGACCTTGTTCCCCTTTAACCAGAGGCACAGTGACATTGTTCCCCTTTAACCAGATGCACAGTGATACCATTCCCTTTTAACCAGAGGCACAGTGACATTGTTCCCCTTTAACCAGAGACAGAGTGACATTTTTCCCGTTAACCAGACTCACAGTGACATTGTTCCCCTTTAACCAGACGCACAGTGATATTGTTCCCCTTTAACCAGATGCACAATAACATTGTTCCCCTTTAACCAGACGCACAATGACATTGTTCCCCTTTAACCAGATGCACAATAACATTGTTCCCTTTAACCAGACGCACAATGACATTGTTCCATTTTAACCAGAGGCACAGTGACATTGTTCCCTTTAACCAGAGGCACAGTGATATTTTTCCCCTTTAACCAGAGGCACAGTGACATTTTTCCCCTTTAAACAGAGGCACTGTGAGATTGTTCCCTTTAACCAGAGGCACAATGACATTGGTCCCCTTTAACCAGAGGCACAGTGACATTGTTCCCTTTAACCAGAGGCACAGTGATATTGTTCCCCATTAACCAGAGGCACAGTGACATTGTTCCCCTTTAACCAGACACGCAGTGCTATTGTTCCCCTTTAACCAGAGACACAGTGACATTGTTCCCCTTTAACCAGAGGCACAGTGACAATGATCCCCTTTAACCAGATGCGCAGTGATACCATTCCCCTTTAACCAGAGGCACAGCGACATTGTTCCCTTTGTCTACTGGCACAATGACATTGTTCTCCTTTAACCAGAGACAGAGTGACATTGTTCCCTTTAACCAGAGGCTCAGTGACATTGCACCCTTTAAACAGAGACACAGTGACATTGTTCCCTTTAACCAGAGGCACAGTGACATTGCACCCTTTAAACAGAGACACAGTGACATTGTTCCCTTTAACCAGAAGCACACTGACATTATTCCCCTTTAACCAGAGGCACAGTGACATTTTTCCCCATTAAACAGAGACACAGCGATATTGTTCCCCATTAACCAGAGGCACAGTAATATTGTTCCCTTTATCCAGAAGCACAGTGACATTGTTCCTCTTTAGCCAGAGGCACAGTGATATTGTTCCCCTTTAACCAGAGGCACAGTGATATTGTCCCCTTTAACCAGAGGCACAGTGACATTGTTCCCCTTTAACCAGAGGCACAGTGACATTGTTCCCTTTAACCAGAGACACAGTGACATTGTTCCCTTTAACCAGCGGCACAGTGATATTGTCCCCTTTAGCCAGGGACACAGTGACATTGTTCCCTTTAACCAGAGACATAGTGACATTGTTTCCCTTTTACCAGATGCACAGTGACATTGTTCCCTTTAACCAGAGGCACAGAGACATTGTTCCCCTTTAACCAGAGGCACAGTGATTTTGTCCCCTTGAACCAGAGGCACAGTGATATTGTTCCCCTTTAACCAGAGGCACAGTGACATTGTTCCATTTAACCAGAGGTACAGTGATATTGTCCCCTTTAACCAGGGACATAGTGACATTGTTCCCTTTAGCCAGATGCACAGTGATACCATTCCCTTTTACCAGATGCACAGTGACATTGTTCCCTTTAACTAGAGGCACAGTGACATTGTTCCCTTTAACCAGACGCACAGTGACATTGCTCCCTTTTACCAGAGGCACAGTGACATTGTCCCCCTTTTACCAGATGCACAGTGACATTGTTCCCTTTAACCAGAGGCACAGTGACATTGCACCCTGTAAACAGAGACACAGTGACATTGTTCCCTTTAACCAGAAGCACACTGACATTATTCCCCTTTAACCAGAGGCACAGTGACATTTTTCCCCATTAAAAAGAGACACAGCGACATTGTTCCCCATTAACCAGAGGCACAGTAATATTGTTCCCTTTATCCAGAAGCACAGTGACATTGTTCCCCTTTAACCAGAGGCACAGTGATATTGTTCCCTTTAACCAGAGACATAGTGACATTGTTCCCTTTAACCAGAGACATAGTGACATTGTTCCCCTTTAAACAGAGGCACAGTGACATTGTTCCCTTTATCCAGAAGCACAGTGACATTGTTCCCCTTTAACCAGAGGCACAGTGATATTGTTCCCCTTTAACCAGAGGCACAGTGACATTGTCCCCTTTAGCCAGGGACACAGTGACATTGTTCCCTTTAACCTGAGACATGGTGAAATTGTTTCCCTTTAACCAGAGGCACAGTGACATTGTTCCCCTTTAACCAGAGACACAGTGACATTGCTCCCTTTTACCAGAGGCACAGTGACGTTGTCCCCCTTTAACCAGAGGCACAGTGATATTGTTCCCCTTTAACCAGAGACATAGTGACATTGTTCCCTTTAACCAAAGACATAGTAACATTGTTTTCCTTTAAACAGAGGCACAGTGACATTGTTCACCTTTAACCAGAGACACAGTGATATTGTTCCCCATTAAGCAGAGGCACGGTAATATTGTTCCCTTTATCCAGAAGCACAGTGACATTGTTCCCCTTTAACCAGAGGCACAGTGATATTGTCCCCTTTAGCCAGGGACACAGTGACATTGTTCCCTTTTAACAGAGACATTGTGATATTGTTCCCTTTAACCAGAGACATAGTGACATTGTTCCCTTTAACCAGAGGCACAGAGACATTGTTCCCCTTTAACCAGAGGCACAGTGATATTGTTCCATTTAACCAGAGGTACAGTGATATTGTCACCTTTAACCAGGGACATAGTGACATTGTTCCCTTTAACCAGAGACATAGTGACATTGTTTCCCTTTAACTAGAGGCACAGTGACATTGTTCCCCTTTAACCAGAGGCACAGTGACATTGTTCCCTTTAACCAGAGGCAGAGAGACATTGTTCTCCTTTAAGCAGAGGAACAGTGACATTGTTCCCTTTAACCAGAGACATAGTGACATTGTTCCCCTTTAACCAGAGGCACAGTGAATTGCTCCCTTTAACCAGAGGCACAGTGATGTTGTTCCCCTTTAACCAGAGGCACAGTGATATTGTTCTCTTTAACCAGAGACATAGTGACATTGCTCCCTTTAAGCAGAGACACAGTGACTTAGTTCCCCTTTAACCACAGACACAGTGACATTGTTCCCTTTACCCAGAAGCACAGTTACATTGTTCCCCTTTAACCAGAGGCACAGTGACATTGGTCCCCTTTAACCAGAGGCACTGTGACATTGTTCCCCTTTCACCAGAGGCACTCTGAGATTGTTCCCTTTAACCAGAGGCACAGTGACATTGTTCCCCTTTAACCAGAGACAGAGTGACATTGTTCCCTTTAACCAGAGGCACAGTGACATTGTTCCCCTTTAACCAGATGCACAGTGATACCATTCCCTTTTAACTCAAGACACAGTGACATTGTTCCCCTTGAACCAGAGGCACAGTGACATTGTTCCCCTTTCACCAGACGCACAGTGCCATTGTTCCCCTTTAACCAGAGGCACAGTGACATTGTTCCCCTTTAACCAGAGACAGAGTGACATTGTTCCCTTTAACCAGAGACATAGTGACATTGTTCCCCTTTAACCAGAGGCACAGTGACATTGTTCCCCTTTAACCAGAGGCACAGTGACATTGTTCCCTTTAACCAGAGACACAGTGACATTGTTCCCTTTAACCAGCGGCACAGTGATATTGTCCCCTTTATCCAGGGACACAGTGACATTGTTCCCTTTAACCAGAGACATAGTGACATTGTTTCCCTTTTACCAGATGCACAGTGACATTGTTCCCTTTTAACCAGAGACAGAGTGACATTGTTCCCTTTAACCAGACGCACAGAGACATTGTTCCCCTTTAACCAGAGGCACAGTGATTTTGTCCCCTTGAACCAGAGGCACAGTGATATTGTTCCCCTTAAATCAGAGGCACAGTGACATTGTTCCATTTAACCAGGGACATAGTGACATTGTTCCCTTTAACCTGAGACATAGTGACATTGTTTCCCTTTAACCAGAGGCACAGTGACATTGTTCCCTTTAACCAGAGGCACAGAGACATTGTTCCCCTTTAAGCAGAGGAACAGTGACATTGTTCCCTTTAACCAGAGACATAGTGACATTGTTCCCCTTTAACCAGAGGCACAGTGAATTGCTCCCTTTAACCAGAGGCACAGTGATGTTGTTCCCCTTTAACAAGAGGCACAGTGATATTGTTCTCTTTAACCAGAGACATAGTGACATTGCTCCCTTTAAGCAGAGACACAGTGACTTAGTTCCCCTTTAACCACAGACACAGTGACATTGTTCGCTTTACCCAGAAGCACAGTTACATTGTTCCCCTTTAACCAGAGGCACAGTGATATTGTTCCATTTAACCAGAGACACAGCGACATTGTTCCCCTTTAACCAGAGGCACAGTGACATTGTTCCCTTTAACCAGAGACATAGCGACATTGTTCCCCTTTAACCAGAGGCACAGTGATATTGTTCCCTTTAACCAGAGACATAGTGACAGTGTTCCCTTTAACCGAAGACATAGTAACATTGTTTCCCTTTAAACAGAGGCACAGTGACATTGTTCACCTTTAACCAGAGATACAGTAATATTGTTCCCCATTAACCAGAGGCACAGTAATATTGTTCCCTTTATCCAGAAGCACAGTGACATTGTTCCCCTTTAACCAGAGGCACAGTGATATTGTCCCCTTTAGCCAGGGACACAGTGACATTGTTCCCTTAAACCAGAGACATAGTGACATTGTTTCCCTTTTACTAGATGCACAGTGACATTGTTCCCTTTAACCAGAGGCACAGTGACATTGCACCCTTTAAACAGAGACACAGTGACATTGTTCCCTTTAACCAGAAGCACACTGACATTATTCCCCTTTAACCAGAGGCACAGTGACATTTTTCCCCATTAAACAGAGACACAGCGACATTGTTCCCCATTAACCAGAGGCACAGTAATATTGTTCCCTTTATCCAGAAGCACAGTGACATTGTTCCCCTTTAACCAGAGGCACAGTGATATTGTTCCCTTTAACCAGAGACATAGTGACATTGTTCCCTTTAACCAGAGACATAGTGACATTGTTCGCCTTTTAACAGAGGCACAGTGACATTGTTCCCTTTATCCAGAAGCACAGTGACATTGTTCCCCTTTAACCAGAGGCACAGTGATATTGTTCCCCTTTAACCAGAGGCACAGTGATATTGTCCCCTTTAGCCAGGGACACAGTGACATTGTTCCCTTTAACCAGAGACATAGTGAAATTGTTCCCCTTTAACCAGAGGCACAGTGACATTGTTCCCCTTTAACCAGAGACACAGTGACATTGTTCCCTTAAACCAGAGACATAGTGACATTGTTTCCCTTTTACTAGATGCACAGTGACATTGTTCCCTTTAACCAGAGGCACAGTGACATTGCACCCTTTAAACAGAGACACGGTGACATTGTTCCCTTTAACCAGAAGCACACTGACATTATTCCCCTTTAACCAGAGGCACAGTGATATTGTCCCCTTTAACCAGGGACACAGTGACATTGTTCCCTTTAACCAGAGACATAGTGACATTGTTCCCCTTTAACCAGAGGCACAGTGACATTGTTCCCTTTAACCAGAGACACAGTGACATTGTTCCCTTTAACCAGCGGCACAGTGATATTGTCCCCCTTTAACCAGAGGCACAGTGATATTGTCCCCTTTAGCCAGGGACACAGTGACATTGTTCCCTTTAACCAGAGACATAGTGACATTGTTTCCCTTTTACCAGATGCACAGTGACATTGTTCCCTTTTAACAGAGACATAGTGATATTGTTCCCTTTAACCAGAGACATAGTGACATTGCTCCCTTTAAGCAGAGACACAGTGACTTAGTTCCCCTTTAACCACAGACACAGTGACATTGTTCCCTTTACCCAGAAGCACAGTTACATTGTTCCCCTTTAACCAGAGGCACAGTGACATTGGTCCCCTTTAACCAGAGGCACTGTGACATTGTTCCCCTTTAACCAGAGGCACTGTGAGATTGTTCCCTTAACCAGAGGCACAGTGACATTGTTCCCCTTTAACCAGAGACAGAGTGACATTGTTCCCTTTAACCAGACGCACAGTGACCTTGTTCCCCTTTAACCAGAGGCACAGTGACATTGTTCCCCTTTAACCAGATGCACAGTGACATTGTTCCCCTTTCACCAGACGCACAGTGCCATTGTTCCCCTTTAACCAGAGTCACAGTGACATTGTTCCCCTTTAACCAGAGACAGAGTGACATTGTTCCCGTTAACCAGACGCACAGTGATATTGTCCCCATTAGCCAGGGACACAGTGACATTGTTCCCTTTAACCAGAGACATAGTGACATTGTTCCCCTTTAACCAGAGGCACAGTGACATTGTTCCCTTTAACCAGAGACACAGTGACATTGTTCCCTTTAACCAGCGGCACAGGGATATTGTCCCCCTTTAACCAGAGGCACAGTGATATTGTCCCCTTTTGCCAGGGACACAGTGACATTGTTCCCTTTAACCAGAGACATAGTGACATTGTTTCCCTTTTACCAGATGCACAGTGACATTGTTCCCTTTTAACAGAGACATAGTGATATTGTTCCCTTTAACCAGAGACATAGTGACATTGTTCCCTTTAACCAGAGGCACTGAGACATTGTTCCCCTTTAACCAGAGGCACAGTGATTTTGTCCCCTTGAACCAGAGGCACAGTGATATTGTTCCCCTTTAACCAGAGGCACAGTGACATTGTTCCATTTAACCAGAGGTACAGTGATATTGTCCCCTTTAACCAGGGACATAGTGACATTGTTCCCTTTAACCAGAGACATAGTGACATTGTTTCCCTTTAACTAGAGGCACAGTGACATTGTTGCCCTTTAACCAGAGGCACAGTGACATTGTTCCCTTTAACCAGAGGCACAGAGACATTGTTCCCCTTTAAGCAGAGGAACAGTGACAATGTTCCCTTTAACCAGAGACATAGTGACATTGTTCCCCTTTAACCAGAGGCACAGTGAATTGCTGCCTTTAACCAGAGGCACAGTGATGTTGTTCCCCTTTAACCAGAGGCACAGTGATATTGTTCTCTTTAACCAGAGACATAGTGACATTGCTCCCTTTAAGCAGAGACACAGTGACATTGTTCCCATTTAACCAGAGGGACAGTGATTTTGTTCCCTTTAACCAGAGACACAGTGACATTGCTGCCTTTACCCAGAGGCACAGTGACATTGCTCCCCTTAACCAGAGACATAGTGACATTGCTCCCTTTAAGCAGAGACACAGTGACTTAGTTCCCCTTTAACCACAGACACAGTGACATTGTTCCCTTTACCCAGAAGCACAGTTACATTGTTCCCCTTTAACCAGAGGCACAGTGTCATTGGTCCCCTTTAACCAGAGGCACTGTGACATTGTTCCCCTTTAACCAGAGGCACTGTGAGATTGTTCCCTTTAACCAGAGGCACAGTGACATTGTTCCCCTTTAACCAGAGACAGAGTGACATTGTTCCCTTTAACCAGACGCACAGTGACCTTGTTCCCCTTTAACCAGAGGCACAGTGACATTGTTCCCCTTTAACCAGATGCACAGTGATACCATTCCCTTTTAACTCGAAACACAGTGACATTGTTCCCCTTTCACCAGACGCACAGTGCCATTGTTCCCCTTTAACCAGAGGCACAGTGACATTGTTCCCCTTTAACCAGAGATAGAGTGACATTGTTCCCGTTAACCAGACGCACAGTGACATTGTTCCCTTTAACCGGAGACACAGTGACATTGTTCCCTTTTAACATAGACATAGTGATATTGTTCCCTTTAACCAGAGACAGAGTGACATTGTTCCCTTTAACCAGAGGCACAGAGACATTGTTCCCCTTTAACCAGAGGCACAGTGATTTTGTCCCCTTTAACCAGAGGCACAGTGATATTGTTCCCCTTTAACCAGAGGCACAGTGACATTGTTCCATTTAACCAGAGGTACAGTGATATTGTCCCCTTTAACCAGGGACATAGTGACATTGTTCCCTTTAACCAGAGACATAGTGACATTGTTCCCCTTTAACTAGAGGCACAGTGACGTTGTTCCCTTTAACCAGAGACACAGTGACATTGTTCCCTTTAACCAGAGGCACAGTGATGTTGTTCCCTTTAACCAGAGACACAGTGACATTGTTCCCCTTTAGCCAGAGACACAGTGACATTGTTCCCTTTAAACAGAAACACAGTGACATTGTTCCCTTTAACCAGAGACACAGTGCCATTGTTCCCCTTTAACCAGAGACACAGTGCCATTGTTCCCCTTTAACCAGAGACACAGTGACATTCTTCCCCTTTAACCAGAGGCACAGTGATATTGTTTCCCTTTAACCAGAGACACCGTGACATTGTTCCCCTTTAACCGGAGGCACAGTGACATTGTTCCCCTTTAACCAGAGACAGAGTGAGATTGTTCCCTTTCACCAGAGGCAGAGTGACATGGTTCCCCTTTAACCATAGAGACAGTGAAATTGTTCCCCTTTAACCAGAGGCACAGTGACATTGCTCCCTTTAACCAGGTGCACAGTGACATTGTTCCCCATTAACCAGACGCACAGTGACATTGTTCCCCTTTAACCATAGACACAGTGAAATTGTTCCCCTTTTACCAGAGACACAATGAAATTGCTCCCTTTAACCAGGTGCACATTGACATTGTTCCCCTTTAACCATAGACACAGTGACATTGTTCCCTTTAACCAGAGACACAGTGACATTCTTCCCCTTTAACTAGAAGGAACAGTGATATTGTTCCCTTTAACCAGAGGCATAGTGACATTCTTCCCCTTTAACCAGAGACACAGTTACATTGTTCCCCTTTAACCAGAGACACAGTGATATTGTTCCCCTTTCATCAGAGACAGAGTTACATGGTTCCCTTAAACCAGAGGCACAGTGACATTGTTCCCTTGAAGCAGAGGCACAGTTACATTGTTCCCCTTTAACCAGAGGCACAGTGACATTGCTGCCTTTACCCAGAGGCACAGTGATATTGCTCCCCTTTAACCATGGACAGAGTGACATTGTTCCCTTTAACCAGAGGCGCAGTGATATTGTTCCCCTTTAACCAGAGACACAGTGACATTGCTCCCTTTAACCAGAGGCACAGTGACATTGGTCCCCTTTAACCAGAGGCACAGTGACATTGTTCCCTTTAACCAGAGACACAGTGACATTGTTCCCTTTAACCAGAGGGACAGTGACATTGTTCCCCTTTAACCAGAGACACAGCGACATTGTTCCGCTTTAACCTGAGGCACAGTGACATTGTTCCCTTTAACCAGAGACACCATGACATTATTCCCCTTTAACCAGAAGCACAATGACATTGTTCCCGTTTAACAGAGACACAGTGACATTGTTCCCCTTTAACCAGAGACTGAGTGAGATTGTTCCCTTGAACCAGAGGCACAGTGACATGGTTCCCCTTTAACCAGAGGGACAGCGACATTGTTCCCTTTTAACAGAGACACAGTGACATTGTTCCCCTTTCACCAGAGCCACAGTGACATTGTTCCCCATTAACCAGAGGCACATTGAAATTATTCCCTTTAAACAGAGACACAGTGATGTTGTTCCCTTTAACCAGAGACACAGTGACATTGTTCCCCTTTAGCCAGAGACACAGTGACATTGTTCCCTTTAAACAGAAACACACTGACAATGTTCCCTTTAACCAGAGACACAGTGCCATTGTTCCCCTTTAAGCAGAGACACAGTGCCATTGTTCCCCTTTAACAGAGGCACAGTGATATTGTTTCCCTTTAACCAGAGACACAGTGACATTGTTCCCCTTTAACCAGAGGCACAGTGACATTGTTCCCCTTTAACCAGAGACAGAGTGAGATTGTTCCCTTTCACCAGAGGCAGAGTGACATGGTTCCCCTTTAACCATAGAAACAGTGAAATTGTTCCCCTTTAACCAGAGACACAGTGACATTGCTCCCTTTAACCAGGTGCACAGTGATATTGTTCCCCATTAACCAGACGCACAGTGACATTGTTCCCCTTTAACCATAGACACAGTGAAATTGTTCCCCTTTAACCAAAGACACAGTTACATGGTTCCCTTTAACCAGAGGCACAGTGAGTTGTTCCCCTTTAACCAGAGGCACAGTTACATTGTTCCCCTTTAACTAGAGGCACAGTGACATTGTTCCCCTTTAACCAGAGGCACAGTGACATTGTTCCCTTTAACCAGAGACACAGTGACATTGTTCCCCTTTAACCAGAGGCGCAGTGACATTGTTCCCCTTTAACCAGAGGGACAGTGATTTTGTTCCCTTTAACCAGAGACACAGTGACATTGTTCCCCTAAACCAGAAGCACAGTGACATTGTTCCCCTTTAACCAGAGATACAGCGACATTGTTCCCATTTAACCTGAGGCACAGTGACATTGTTCCCCTTAACCAGAGACAGAGTGACATTGTTCCCTTTAAAAAGAGGCACAGTGACATTGATCCCCTTTAACCAGAGGCACAGTGACATTGTTCCCTTTAACCAGAGACACAGTGACATTGTTCCCCTTTAACCAGAGACACAGTGACATTGCTCCCCTTTACCCAGAGGCACAGTGACATGGTTCCCTTTAACCAGAGACACAGTGACATTGTTCCCCTTAACCAGAAGCACAGTGACATTGTTCCCCTTTAACCAGAGACACAGCGACATTGTTCCCCTTTAACCTGAGGCACAGTGACATTGTTCCCTTTAACCAGAGACACCGTGACATTATTCCCCTTTAACCAGAGGCACAGTGACATTGCTCCCTTTAACCAGAGGCACAGTGACATTGTTCCTTTCAACAGAGACACAGTGACATTGTTCCCCATTAAACAGAGACACAGTGACATTGTTCCCTTGAAGCAGAGGCACAGTTACATTGTTCCCCTTTAACCAGAGGCACAGTGACATTGCTGCCTTTACCCAGAGGCACAGTGATATTGCTCCCCTTTAACCATGGACAGAGTGACATTGTTCCCTTTAACCAGAGGCGCAGTGATATTGTTCCCCTTTAACCAGAGACACAGTGACATTGCTCCCTTTAACCAGAGGCACAGTGACATTGGTCCCCTTTAACCAGAGGCACAGTGACATTGTTCCCTTTAACCAGAGACACAGTGACATTGTTCCCTTTAACCAGAGGCGCAGTGATATTGTTCCCTTTAACCAGAGGCACAGTGATATCGCTCCCTTTAACCAGAGACAGAGTGACATTGTTCCTCTTTAACCAGAGACACAGTGACGTTGTTCCCCTTTAGCCAGAGACACAGTGACATTGTTCCCTTTAACCAGAGACACAGTGCCATTGTTCCCCTTTAGCCAGAGACACAGTGCCATTGTTCCCCTTTAACCAGAGACACAGTGACATTGGTCCCCTTTAACCAGAGGCACATTGACATTGTTCCCTTTAACCAGAGACACAGTGACATTGTTCCCTTTAAACAGAGACACAGTGACGTTGTTCCCTTTAACCAGAGACACAGTGACATTGTTCCCCTTTAGCCAGAGACACAGTGACATTGTTCCCTTTAAACAGAAACACAGTGACATTGTTCCCAATAACCAGAGGCACTGTGACATTGTTCCCTTTAACCCGAGACACAGTGACATTGTTCCCTTTAACCAGAGGCGCAGTGATATTGTTCCCTTTAACCAGAGGCACAGTGACATTGTTCCCCTTTAACCAGAGGGACAGTGACATTGTTCCCCTTTAACCAGAGACACCGTGACATTGTTCCGCTTTAACCTGAGGCACAGTGATATTGTTCCCTTTTAACAGAGACACAGTGACATTGTTCCCCTTTAACCAGAGACTGAGTGAGATTGTTCCCTTTAACCAGAGGCACAGTGACATGGTTCCCCTTTAACCAGAGGGACAGCGACATTGTTCCCTTTTAACAGAGGCACAGTGACATTGTTCCCCATTAACCAGAGGCACATTGAAATTATTCCCTTTAAACAGAGACACAGTGATGTTGTTCCCTTTAACCAGAGACACAGTGACATTGTTCCCCTTTAGCCAGAGACACAGTGACATTGTTCCCTTTAAACAGAAACACACTGACATTGTTCCCTTTAACCAGAGACACAGTGCCATTGTTCCCCTTTAACCAGAGACACAGTGCCATTGTTCCCCTTTAACCAGAGACACAGTGATATTGTTTCCCTTTAACCAGAGACACAGTGACATTGTTCCCCTTTAACCAGAGGCACAGTGACATTGTTCCCCTTTAACCAGAGACAGAGTGAGATTGTTCCCTTTCACCAGAGGCAGAGTGACATGGTTCCCCTTTAACCATAGAAACAGTGAAATTGTTCCCCTTTAACCAGAGACACAGTGACATTGCTCCCTTTAACCAGGTGCACAGTGATATTGTTCCCCATTAACCAGACGCACAGTGACATTGTTCCCCTTTAACCATAGACACAGTGAAATTGTTCCCCTTTAACCAAAGACACAGTTACATGGTTCCCTTTAACCAGAGGCACAGTGAGTTGTTCCCCTTTAACCAGAGGCACAGTTACATTGTTCCCCTTTAACTAGAGGCACAGTGACATTGTTCCCCTTTAACCAGAGGCACAGTGATATTGTTCCCCTTTAACCAGAGGGACAGTGACATTGTTCCCCTTTAACCAGAGACACAGCGACATTGTTCCGCTTTAACCTGAGGCACAGTGACATTGTTCCCTTTAACCAGAGACACCATGACATTATTCCCCTTTAACCAGAAGCACAATGACATTGTTCCCGTTTAACAGAGACACAGTGACATTGTTCCCCTTTAACCAGAGACTGAGTGAGATTGTTCCCTTGAACCAGAGGCACAGTGACATGGTTCCCCTTTAACCAGAGGGACAGCGACATTGTTCCCTTTTAACAGAGACACAGTGACATTGTTCCCCTTTCACCAGAGCCACAGTGACATTGTTCCCCATTAACCAGAGGCACATTGAAATTATTCCCTTTAAACAGAGACACAGTGATGTTGTTCCCTTTAACCAGAGACACAGTGACATTGTTCCCCTTTAGCCAGAGACACAGTGACATTGTTCCCTTTAAACAGAAACACACTGACAATGTTCCCTTTAACCAGAGACACAGTGCCATTGTTCCCCTTTAAGCAGAGACACAGTGCCATTGTTCCCCTTTAACAGAGGCACAGTGATATTGTTTCCCTTTAACCAGAGACACAGTGACATTGTTCCCCTTTAACCAGAGGCACAGTGACATTGTTCCCCTTTAACCAGAGACAGAGTGAGATTGTTCCCTTTCACCAGAGGCAGAGTGACATGGTTCCCCTTTAACCATAGAAACAGTGAAATTGTTCCCCTTTAACCAGAGACACAGTGACATTGCTCCCTTTAACCAGGTGCACAGTGATATTGTTCCCCATTAACCAGACGCACAGTGACATTGTTCCCCTTTAACCATAGACACAGTGAAATTGTTCCCCTTTAACCAAAGACACAGTTACATGGTTCCCTTTAACCAGAGGCACAGTGAGTTGTTCCCCTTTAACCAGAGGCACAGTTACATTGTTCCCCTTTAACTAGAGGCACAGTGACATTGTTCCCCTTTAACCAGAGGCACAGTGATATTGTTCGCTTTAACCAGAGACACAGTTACATTGTTCCCTTTTATCAGAGACACAGTGACATTGTTCCCCTTTAACCAGAGACAGAGTGATATTATTCCCTTTAACCAGAGACACAGTGATATTGCTCCCCTTGAACCAGAGGCACAGTGACATTGTTCCCTTTTAACCAGAGACACAGTGACATTGTTCCCCTTTAACCAGAGACACAGTGACAATGTTCCCCTTTAACCAGAGGCACAGTGAAATTGTTCCCCTTTAACCAGAGGCACAGTGTCATTGTTCCCCTTAACCAGAAGCACTTTGACATTGTTCCCCTTTAACCAGAGACACAGTGACAATGTTCCCATTTAACCAGAGACACAGTGACTTGGTTCCCCTTTAACCAGAGGCACATTGACATTGTTCCCCTTTAATCAGAGACAGAGTTACATGGTTCCCTTTAACCAGAGGCACAGTGAGTTGTTCCCCTTTAACCAGAGGCACAGTTACATTGTTCCACTTTAACCAGAGACAGAGTGACATTGTTCCCCTTTAACCAGAGGCACAGTGACATGGTTCCCCTTTAACCAGAGGGACAGTGACATCGTTCCCTTTAACCAGAGGCACATTGTCATTGTTCCCCTTAAACCAGAGACACAGTGACGTTGTTCCCTTTAACCAGAGACACAGTGACATTGTTCCCCTTTTAGCCAGAGACACAGTGACATTGTTCCCTTTAACCAGAGACACAGTGACATTGTTCCCCTTTAACCAGAGACACAGTGACATTGTTCTCTTTACCCAGAAGCACAGTGACATGGTTCCCTTTGAACCAGACGCACAGTGACATTGTTCCTTTTAACAGAGACACAGTGCCATTGTTCCCCTTTAACCAGAGACACAGTGACATTGCTCCCCTTTACCCAGAGACACAGTGACATTGTTCTCTTTAACCAGAGACACCGTGACATTATTCCCCTTTAACCAGAAGCACAATGACATTGTTCCCATTTAACAGAGACACAGTGACATTGTTCCCCTTTAACCAGAGACTGAGTGAGATTGTTCCCTTTAACCAGAGGCACAGTGACATGGTTCCCCTTTAACCAGAGGGACAGCGACATTGTTCCCTTTTAACAGAGACACAGTGACATTGTTCCCCTTTCACCAGAGGCGCAGTGACATTGTTCCCCATTAACCAGAGGCACATTGAAATTATTCCCTTTAAACAGAGACACAGTGATGTTGTTCCCTTTAACCAGAGACACAGTGACATTGTTCCCCTTTAGCCAGAGACACAGTGACATTGTTCCCTTTAAACAGAAACACACTGACATTGTTCCCTTTAACTAGAGACACAGTGCCATTGTTCCCCTTTAACCAGAGACACCGTGACATTATTCCCCTTCAACCAGAAGCACAATGACATTGTTCCCGTTTAACAGAGACACAGTGACATTGTTCCCCTTTAACCAGAGACTGAGTGAGATTGTTCCCTTTAACCAGAGGCACAGTGACATGGTTCCCCTTTAACCAGAGGGACAGCGACATTGTTCCCTTTTAACAGAGACACAGTGACATTGTTCCCCTTTCACCAGAGGCACAGTGACATTGTTCCCCTTTAACCAGAGACAGAGTGATATTATTCCCTTTAACCAGAGACACAGTGATATTGCTCCCCTTGAACCAGAGGCACAGTGACATTGTTCCCTTTTAACCAGAGACACAGTGACATTGTTCCCCTTTAACCAGAGACACAGTGACAATGTTCCCCTTTAACCAGAGGCACAGTGAAATTGTTCCCCTTTAACCAGAGGCACAGTGTCATTGTTCCCCTTAACCAGAAGCACTTTGACATTGATCCCCTTTAACCAGAGACACAGTGACAATGTTCCCATTTAACCAGAGACACAGTGACATGGTTCCCCTTTAACCAGAGGCACATTGACATTGTTCCCCTTTAATCAGAGACAGAGTTACATGGTTCCCTTTAACCAGAGGCACAGTGAGTTGTTCCCCTTTAACCAGAGGCACAGTTACATTGTTCCACTTTAACCAGAGACAGAGTGACATTGTTCCCCTTTAACCAGAGGCACAGTGACATGGTTCCCCTTTAACCAGAGGGACAGTGACATCGTTCCCTTTAACCAGAGGCACAGTGAGTTGTTCCCCTTTAACCAGAGGCACAGTTACATTGTTCCACTTTAACCAGAGACAGTGTGAGATTGTTCCCTTTAACCAGAGGCACAGTGACATGGTTCCCCTTAAACCAGAGACACAGTGACATTGTTCCCTTTAACCAGAGACACAGTGACATTGTTCCCCTTTTAGCCAGAGACACAGTGACATTGTTCCCTTTAACCAGAGACACAGTGATATTGTTCCCCTTTAATCAGAGACAGAGTTACGTGGTACCCATTAAGCAGAGGCACAGTTTAATTGGTCCCCTTGAACCAGAGGCACAGTGAGTTGTTCCCCTTTAACCAGAGGCACAGTTACATTGTTCCCCTTTAACTAGAGGCACAGTGAAATTGTTCCCCTTTAACCAGAGGCACAGTGTCATTGTTCCCCTTAACCAGAAGCACAGTGACATTGTTCCCCTTTAACCAGAGACACAGTGACAATGTTCCCATTTAACCAGAGACACAGTGACATGGTTCCCCTTTAACCAGAGGGACAGTGACATCGTTCCTTTTAACCAGAGGCACATTGACATTGTTCCCCTTTAATCAGAGACAGAGTTACATGGTTCCCTTTAACCAGAGGCACAGTGAGTTGTTCCCCTTTAACCAGAGGCACAGTTACATTGCTCCCTTTAACCAGAGGGACAGTGACATCGTTCCCTTTAACCAGAGGCACATTGACAGTGTTCCCCTTAAACCAGAGGCACAGTGACATTGTTCCCCTTTAACCAGAGACACAGCGACAATGTTCCCCTTTAACGAGAGGCACAGTGACATTGTTCCCCTTTAACCAGAGACACAGTGACATTGTTCCCCTTAACCAGAAGCACAGTGACATTGTTCCCCTTTAACCAGAGACACAGTGACAATGTTCCCCTTTAACCAGAGGCACAGTGACATTGCTCCCTTTTACCAGAGACACAGTGACATTGTTCCCTTTAACCAGAGACACAGTGACATTGTTCCCCTTTAACCAGAGGCACAGTGACATTGTTTCTTTTAACAGAGACACAGTGCCATTGTTCCCCTTTAACCAGAGACACAGTGACATTGTTCCCCTTTAACCAGAGGCACAGTGACATTACTCCCCTTTAACCAGAGGGACAGTGACATCATTCCCTTTAACCAGCGGCACAGTGATATTGTTCCCCTTTAACCAGAGGCACGGTGACATTACTCCCCTTTAACCAGAGGGACAGTGACATCGTTCCCTTTAACCAGCGGCACAGTGATATTGTTCCCCTTTAACCAGAGGGACAGTGATTTCGTTCCCTTTGACCAGAGGGACAATGACATTGTTCCCCTTTAACCAGAGGCACAGTGATATCGCTCCCTTTAACCAGAGGCACAGTGCCATTGCTCCCTTTAACCAGAGGCACAGTGACAATGTTCATTTTAACAGAGACACAGTGACATTGTTCCCCTTTAAACAGAGACACAGTGACATTGTTCCCCTTTAACCAGAGGCACAGTGATATTGTTCCCTTTAACCGGAGGCACAGTGACATTGCCCCCTTCAACCAGAGACAGAGTGACATTGTTCCCATTTAACCAGAGGGACAGTGATTTTGTTCCCTTTAACCAGAGACACAGTGACATTGCTGCCTTTACCCAGAGGCACAGTGACATTGCTCCCCTTAACCAGAGACAGAGTGACATTGTTCCCTTTAACCAGAGGCGCAGTGATATTGTTCCCCTTTAACCAAAGACACAGTGACATTGCTCCCTTTAACCAGAGACACAGTGACATTGATCCCCTTTAACCAGAGGCACAGTGACATTGTTCCCTTTAACCAGAGACACAGTGACATTGTTCCCCTTTAACCAGAGGCGCAGTGACATTGTTCCCCTTTAACCAGAGGGACAGTGATTTTGTTCCCTTTAACCAGAGGCACAGTGACATTGTTCCCTTTAACCAGAGACACAGTGACATTGTTCCCCTTTAACCAGAGACACAGTGACATTGCTCCCCTTTACCCAGAGACACAGTGACATTGTTCTCTTTAACCAGAGACACCGTGACATTATTCCCCTTTAACCAGAAGCACAATGACATTGTTCCCATTTAACAGAGACACAGTGACATTGTTCCCCTTTAACCAGAGACTGAGTGAGATTGTTCCCTTTAACCAGAGGCACAGTGACATGGTTCCCCTTTAACCAGAGGGACAGCGACATTGTTCCCTTTTAACAGAGACACAGTGACATTGTTCCCCTTTCACCAGAGGCGCAGTGACATTGTTCCCCATTAACCAGAGGCACATTGAAATTATTCCCTTTAAACAGAGACACAGTGATGTTGTTCCCTTTAACCAGAGACACAGTGACATTGTTCCCCTTTAGCCAGAGACACAGTGACATTGTTCCCTTTAAACAGAAACACACTGACATTGTTCCCTTTAACTAGAGACACAGTGCCATTGTTCCCCTTTAACCAGAGACACCGTGACATTATTCCCCTTCAACCAGAAGCACAATGACATTGTTCCCGTTTAACAGAGACACAGTGACATTGTTCCCCTTTAACCAGAGACTGAGTGAGATTGTTCCCTTTAACCAGAGGCACAGTGACATGGTTCCCCTTTAACCAGAGGGACAGCGACATTGTTCCCTTTTAACAGAGACACAGTGACATTGTTCCCCTTTCACCAGAGGCACAGTGACATTGTTCCCCTTTAACCAGAGACAGAGTGATATTATTCCCTTTAACCAGAGACACAGTGATATTGCTCCCCTTGAACCAGAGGCACAGTGACATTGTTCCCTTTTAACCAGAGACACAGTGACATTGTTCCCCTTTAACCAGAGACACAGTGACAATGTTCCCCTTTAACCAGAGGCACAGTGAAATTGTTCCCCTTTAACCAGAGGCACAGTGTCATTGTTCCCCTTAACCAGAAGCACTTTGACATTGATCCCCTTTAACCAGAGACACAGTGACAATGTTCCCATTTAACCAGAGACACAGTGACATGGTTCCCCTTTAACCAGAGGCACATTGACATTGTTCCCCTTTAATCAGAGACAGAGTTACATGGTTCCCTTTAACCAGAGGCACAGTGAGTTGTTCCCCTTTAACCAGAGGCACAGTTACATTGTTCCACTTTAACCAGAGACAGAGTGACATTGTTCCCCTTTAACCAGAGGCACAGTGACATGGTTCCCCTTTAACCAGAGGGACAGTGACATCGTTCCCTTTAACCAGAGGCACATTGTCATTGTTCCCCTTAAACCAGAGACACAGTGACGTTGTTCCCTTTAACCAGAGACACAGTGACATTGTTCCCCTTTTAGCCAGAGACACAGTGACATTGTTCCCTTTAACCAGAGACACAGTGACATTGTTCCCCTTTAACCAGAGACACAGTGACATTGTTCTCTTTACCCAGAAGCACAGTGACATGGTTCCCTTTGAACCAGACGCACAGTGACATTGTTCCTTTTAACAGAGACACAGTGCCATTGTTCCCCTTTAACCAGAGACACAGTGACAATGCTCCCCTTTACCCAGAGGCACAGTGACATGGTTCCCCTTTAACCAGAGGGACAGTGACATTGTTCCCCTTTAATCAGAGACAGAGTTACATGGTTCCCTTTAACCAGAGGCACAGTGAGTTGTTCCCCTTTAACCAGAGGCACAGTTACATTGTTCCACTTTAACCAGAGACAGTGTGAGATTGTTCCCTTTAACCAGAGGCACAGTGACATGGTTCCCCTTAAACCAGAGACACAGTGACATTGTTCCCTTTAACCAGAGACACAGTGACATTGTTCCCCTTTTAGCCAGAGACACAGTGACATTGTTCCCTTTAACCAGAGACACAGTGATATTGTTCCCCTTTAATCAGAGACAGAGTTACGTGGTACCCATTAAGCAGAGGCACAGTTTAATTGGTCCCCTTGAACCAGAGGCACAGTGAGTTGTTCCCCTTTAACCAGAGGCACAGTTACATTGTTCCCCTTTAACTAGAGGCACAGTGAAATTGTTCCCCTTTAACCAGAGGCACAGTGTCATTGTTCCCCTTAACCAGAAGCACAGTGACATTGTTCCCCTTTAACCAGAGACACAGTGACAATGTTCCCATTTAACCAGAGACACAGTGACATGGTTCCCCTTTAACCAGAGGGACAGTGACATCGTTCCTTTTAACCAGAGGCACATTGACATTGTTCCCCTTTAATCAGAGACAGAGTTACATGGTTCCCTTTAACCAGAGGCACAGTGAGTTGTTCCCCTTTAACCAGAGGCACAGTTACATTGCTCCCTTTAACCAGAGGGACAGTGACATCGTTCCCTTTAACCAGAGGCACATTGACAGTGTTCCCCTTAAACCAGAGGCACAGTGACATTGTTCCCCTTTAACCAGAGACACAGCGACAATGTTCCCCTTTAACGAGAGGCACAGTGACATTGTTCCCCTTTAACCAGAGACACAGTGACATTGTTCCCCTTAACCAGAAGCACAGTGACATTGTTCCCCTTTAACCAGAGACACAGTGACAATGTTCCCCTTTAACCAGAGGCACAGTGACATTGCTCCCTTTTACCAGAGACACAGTGACATTGTTCCCTTTAACCAGAGACACAGTGACATTGTTCCCCTTTAACCAGAGGCACAGTGAAATTGTTTCTTTTAACAGAGACACAGTGCCATTGTTCCCCTTTAACCAGAGACACAGTGACATTGTTCCCCTTTAACCAGAGGCACAGTGACATTACTCCCCTTTAACCAGAGGGACAGTGACATCATTCCCTTTAACCAGCGGCACAGTGATATTGTTCCCCTTTAACCAGAGGCACGGTGACATTACTCCCCTTTAACCAGAGGGACAGTGACATCGTTCCCTTTAACCAGCGGCACAGTGATATTGTTCCCCTTTAACCAGAGGGACAGTGATTTCGTTCCCTTTGACCAGAGGGACAATGACATTGTTCCCCTTTAACCAGAGGCACAGTGATATCGCTCCCTTTAACCAGAGGCACAGTGCCATTGCTCCCTTTAACCAGAGGCACAGTGACAATGTTCCTTTTAACAGAGACACAGTGACATTGTTCCCCTTTAAACAGAGACACAGTGACATTGTTCCCCTTTAACCAGAGGCACAGTGATATTGTTCCCTTTAACCGGAGGCACAGTGACATTGCCCCCTTCAACCAGAGACAGAGTGACATTGTTCCCATTTAACCAGAGGGACAGTGATTTTGTTCCCTTTAACCAGAGACACAGTGACATTGCTGCCTTTACCCAGAGGCACAGTGACATTGCTCCCCTTAACCAGAGACAGAGTGACATTGTTCCCTTTAACCAGAGGCGCAGTGATATTGTTCCCCTTTAACCAAAGACACAGTGACATTGCTCCCTTTAACCAGAGGCACAGTGACATTGATCCCCTTTAACCAGAGGCACAGTGACATTGTTCCCTTTAACCAGAGACACAGTGACATTGCTCCCCTTTACCCAGAGGCACAGTGACATGGTTCCCCTTTAACCAGAGGGACAGTGACATTGTTCCCCTTTAATCAGAGACAGAGTTACATGGTTCCCTTTAACCAGAGGCACAGTGAGTTGTTCCCCTTTAACCAGAGGCACAGTTACATTGTTCCACTTTAACCAGAGACAGAGTGAGATTGTTCCCTTTAACCAGAGGCACAGTGACATTGTTCCCCTTTTAGCCAGAGACACAGTGACATTGTTCCCTTTAACCAGAGACACAGTGATATTGTTCCCCTTTAATCAGAGACAGAGTTACGTGGTACCCATTAAGCAGAGGCACAGTTTAATTGGTCCCCTTGAACCAGAGGCACAGTGAGTTGTTCCCCTTTAACCAGAGGCACAGTTACATTGTTCCCCTTTAACTAGAGGCACAGTGAAATTGTTCCCCTTTAACCAGAGGCACAGTGTCATTGTTCCCCTTAACCAGAAGCACAGTGACATTGTTCCCCTTTAACCAGAGACACAGTGACAATGTTCCCATTTAACCAGAGACACAGTGACATGGTTCCCCTTTAACCAGAGGGACAGTGACATCGTTCCTTTTAACCAGAGGCACATTGACATTGTTCCCCTTTAATCAGAGACAGAGTTACATGGTTCCCTTTAACCAGAGGCACAGTGAGTTGTTCCCCTTTAACCAGAGGCACAGTTACATTGCTCCCTTTAACCAGAGGGACAGTGACATCGTTCCCTTTAACCAGAGGCACATTGACAGTGTTCCCCTTAAACCAGAGGCACAGTGACATTGTTCCCCTTTAACCAGAGACACAGCGACAATGTTCCCCTTTAACGAGAGGCACAGTGACATTGTTCCCCTTTAACCAGAGACACAGTGACATTGTTCCCCTTAACCAGAAGCACAGTGACATTGTTCCCCTTTAACCAGAGACACAGTGACAATGTTCCCCTTTAACCAGAGGCACAGTGACATTGCTCCCTTTTACCAGAGACACAGTGACATTGTTCCCTTTAACCAGAGACACAGTGACATTGTTCCCCTTTAACCAGAGGCACAGTGACATTGTTCCTTTTAACAGAGACACAGTGACATTGTTCCCCTTTAAACATAGACACAGTGACATTGTTCCCTTTAAGCAGAGTCACTGTGACATTGTTTCTTTTAACAGAGACACAGTGCCATTGTTCCCCTTTAACCAGAGACACAGTGACATTGTTCCCCTTTAACCAGAGGCACAGTGACATTACTCCCCTTTAACCAGAGGGACAGTGACATCGTTCCCTTTAACCAGCGGCACAGTGATATTGTTCCCCTTTAACCAGAGGCACGGTGACATTACTCCCCTTTAACCAGAGGGACAGTGACATCGTTCCCTTTAACCAGCGGCACAGTGATATTGTTCCCCTTTAACCAGAGGGACAGTGATTTCGTTCCCTTTGACCAGAGGGACAATGACATTGTTCCCCTTTAACCAGAGGCACAGTGATATCGCTCCCTTTAACCAGAGGCACAGTGCCATTGCTCCCTTTAACCAGAGGCACAGTGACAATGTTCCTTTTAACAGAGACACAGTGACATTGTTCCCCTTTAAACAGAGACACAGTGACATTGTTCCCCTTTAACCAGAGGCACAGTGATATTGTTCCCTTTAACCGGAGGCACAGTGACATTGCCCCCTTCAACCAGAGACAGAGTGACATTGTTCCCATTTAACCAGAGGGACAGTGATTTTGTTCCCTTTAACCAGAGACACAGTGACATTGCTGCCTTTACCCAGAGGCACAGTGACATTGCTCCCCTTAACCAGAGACAGAGTGACATTGTTCCCTTTAACCAGAGGCGCAGTGATATTGTTCCCCTTTAACCAAAGACACAGTGACATTGCTCCCTTTAACCAGAGGCACAGTGACATTGATCCCCTTTAACCAGAGGCACAGTGACATTGTTCCCTTTAACCAGAGACACAGTGACATTGTTCCCCTTTAACCAGAGGCGCAGTGACATTGTTCCCCTTTAACCAGAGGGACAGTGATTTTGTTCCCTTTAACCAGAGGCACAGTGACATTGTTCCCTTTAACCAGAGACACAGTGACATTGTTCCCCTTTAACCAGAGGCGCAGTGACATTGTTCCCCTTTAACCAGAGGGACAGTGATTTTGTTCCCTTTAACCAGAGACACAGTGACATTGTTCCCCTAAACCAGAAGCACAGTGACATTGTTCCCCTTTAACCAGAGACACAGCGACATTGTTCCCATTTAACCTGAGGCACAGTGACATTGTTCCCTTTAACCAGAGACACAGTGACATTGTTCCCCTTAACCAGAAGCACAGTGACATTGTTCCCCTTTAACCAGAGACACAGCGACATTGTTCCCCTTTAACCTGAGGCACAGTGACATTGTTCCCTTTAACCAGAGACACCGTGACATTATTCCCCTTTAACCAGAGGCACAGTGACATTGCTCCCTTTAACCAGAGGCACAGTGACATTGTTCCTTTCAACAGAGACACCGTGACATTGTTCCCCATTAAACAGAGACACAGTGACATTGTTCCCTTGAAGCAGAGGCACAGTTACATTGTTCCCCTTTAACCAGAGGCACAGTGACATTGTTCCCCTTTCACCAGAGGGACAGTGACATTGTTCCCTTTAACCAGAGACACAGTGACATTGTTCCCCTTTAACCAGAGGCACAGTGACATTGTTCCCCTTTCACCAGAGGGACAGTGACATTGTTCCCTTTAACCAGAGACACAGTGACATTGTTCCCTTTAACCAGAGGCGCAGTGATATTGTTCCCCTTTAACCAGAGACACAGTGACATTGCTCCCTTTAACCAGAGGCACAGTGACATTGGTCCCCTTTAACCAGAGGCACAGTGACATTGTTCCCTTTAACCAGAGACACAGTGACATTGTTCCCTTTAACCAGAGGCGCAGTGATATTGTTCCCTTTAACCAGAGGCACAGCGATATCGCTCCCTTTAACCAGAGACAGAGTGACATTGTTCCCCTTTAACCAGAGACACAGTGACGTTGTTCCCCTTTAGCCAGAGACACAGTGACATTGTTCCCTTTAACCAGAGACACAGTGCCATTGTTCCCCTTTAGCCAGAGACACAGTGCCATTGTTCCCCTTTAACCAGAGACACAGTGACATTGGTCCCCTTTGACCAGAGGCACATTGACATTGTTCCCTTTAACCAGAGACACAGTGACATTGTTCCCTTCAAACAGAGACACAGTGACGTTGTTCCCTTTAACCAGAGACACAGTGACATTGGTCCCCTTTGACCAGAGGCACATTGACATTGTTCCCTTTAACGAGAGACACAGTGACATTGTTCCCTTCAAACAGAGACACAGTGACGTTGTTCCCTTTAACCAGAGACACAGTGACATTGTTCCCCTTTAGCCAGAGACACAGTGACATTGTTCCCTTTAAACAGAAACACAGTGACATTGTTCCCAATAACCAGAGGCACTGTGACATTGTTCCCTTTAACCCGAGACACAGTGACATTGTTCCCTTTAACCAGAGGCGCAGTGATATTGTTCCCTTTAACCAGAGGCACAGTGACATTGTTCCCCTTTAACCAGAGGGACAGTGACATTGTTCCCCTTTAACCAGAGACACAGCGACATTGTTCCGTTTTAACCTGAGGCACAGTGACATTGTTCCCTTTAACCAGAGACACCGTGACATTATTCCTCTTTAACCAGAAGCACAATGACATTGTTCCCGTTTAACAGAGACACAGTGACATTGTTCCCCTTTAACCAGAGACTGAGTGAGATTGTTCCCTTGAACCAGAGGCACAGTGACATGGTTCCCCTTTAACCAGAGGGACAGCGACATTGTTCCCTTTTAACAGAGACACAGTGACATTGTTCCCCTTTCACCAGAGGCACAGTGACATTGTTCCCCATTAACCAGAGGCACATTGAAATTATTCCCTTTAAACAGAGACACAGTGATGTTGTTCCCTTTAACCAGAGACACAGTGACATTGTTCCCCTTTAGCCAGAGACACAGTGACATTGTTCCCTTTAAACAGAAACACACTGACATTGTTCCCTTTAACCAGAGACACAGTGCCATTGTTCCCCTTTAACCAGAGACACAGTGCCATTGTTCCCCTTTAACAGAGGCACAGTGATATTGTTTCCCTTTAACCAGAGACACAGTGACTTTGTTCCCCTTTAACCAGAGGCACAGTGACATTGTTCCCCTTTAACCAGAGACAGAGTGAGATTGTTCCCTTTCACCAGAGGCAGAGTGACATGGTTCCCCTTTAACCATAGACACAGTGAAATTGTTCCCCTTTAACCAGAGACACAGTGACATTGCTCCCTTTAACCAGGTGCACAGTGATATTGTTCCCCATTAACCAGACGCACAGTGACATTGTTCCCCTTTAACCAAAGACACAGTTACATGGTTCCCTTTAACCAGAGGCACAGTGAGTTGTTCCCCTTTAACCAGAGGCACAGTTACATTGTTCCCCTTTAACTAGAGGCACAGTGACATTGTTCCCCTTTAACCAGAGGCACAGTGATATTGTTCGCTGTAACCAGAGACACAGTTACATTGTTCCCTTTTATCAGAGACAGTGACATTGTTCCCCTTTAACCAGAGACAGAGTGATATTATTCCCTTTAACCAGAGACACAGTGATATTGCTCCCCTTGAACCAGAGGCACAGTGACATTGTTCCCTTTTAACCAGAGACACAGTGACATTGTTCCCCTTTAACCAGAGACACAGTGACAATGTTCCCCTTTAACCAGAGGCACAGTGAAATTGTTCCCCTTTAACCAGAGGCACAGTGTCATTGTTCCCCTTAACCAGAAGCACTTTGACATTGTTCCCCTTTAACCAGAGACACAGTGACAATGTTCCCATTTAACCAGAGACACAGTGACATGGTTCCCCTTTAACCAGAGGCACATTGACATTGTTCCCCTTTAATCAGAGACAGAGTTACATGGTTCCCTTTAACCAGAGGCACAGTGAGTTGTTCCCCTTTAACCAGAGGCACAGTTACATTGTTCCACTTTAACCAGAGACAGAGTGACATTGTTCCCCTTTAACCAGAGGCACAGTGACATGGTTCCCCTTTAACCAGAGACACAGTGACATCGTTCCCTTTAACCAGAGGCACATTGTCATTGTTCCCCTTAAACAGAGACACAGTGACGTTGTTCCCTTTAACCAGAGGCACAGTGACATTGTTCCTTTCAACAGAGACACAGTGACATTGTTCCCCATTAAACAGAGACACAGTGACATTGTTCCCTTGAAGCAGAGGCACAGTTACATTGTTCCCCTTTAACCAGAGACACAGTGACATTGTTCCCCATTAAACAGAGACACAGTGACATTGTTCCCTTGAAGCAGAGGCACAGTTACATTGTTCCCCTTTACCCAGAGGCACAGTGATATTGCTCCCCTTTAACCATGGACAGAGTGACATTGTTCCCTTTAACCAGAGGCGCAGTGATATTGTTCCCCTTTAACCAGAGACACAGTGACATTGCTCCCTTTAACCAGAGGCCAGTGACATTGGTCCCCTTTAACCAGAGGCACAGTGACATTGTTCCCTTTAACCAGAGACACAGTGACATTGTTCCCTTTAACCAGAGGCGCAGTGATATTATTCCCTTTAACCAGAGGCACAGTGATATCGCTCCCTTTAACCAGAGACAGAGTGACATTGTTCCCCTTTAACCAGAGACACAGTGACATGGTTCCCCTTTAACCAGAGGGACAGTGACATCGATCCCTTTAAACAGAGACACAGTGACTTACTTCGCCTTTAACCAGAGACACAGTGACATTGTTCACCTTTAACCAGAGACACAGTGACATTGCCACCTTTAACCAGAGACACTGCGACAATGTTCCCCTTTTAACCAGAGGCACAGTGACATTGTTCCCTCTAACCAGCGGCACAGTAACATTGTTCGCCTTTAACCAGAGACACAGTGACATTGTTCCCCTTTAACCAGAGACACAGCGACAATGTTCACCTTTAACCAGAGGCACAGTGACATTGCTCCCTTTTACCAGAGACACAGTGACATTGTTCCCCTTTAACCAGAGGCACAGTGAGATTGTTCCTTTTAACAGAGACACAGTGACATTGTTCCCCTTTAAACATAGACACAGTGACATTGTTCCCTTTAAGCAGAGGCACTGTGACATTGTTTATTTTAACAGAGACACAGTGCCATTGTTCCCCTTTAACCAGAGACACAGTGACATTGTTCCCCTTTAACCAGAGGCACAGTGACATTACTCCCCTTTAACCAGAGGGACAGTGACATCGTTCCCTTTAACCAGCGGCACAGTGATATTGTTCCCCTTTAACCAGAGGCACGGTGACATTACTCCCCTTTAACCAGAGGGACAGTGACATCGTTCCCTTTAACCAGCGGCACAGTGATATTGTTCCCCTTTAACCAGAGGGACAGTGATTTCGTTCCCTTTGACCAGAGGGACAATGACATTGTTCCCCTTTAACCAGAGGCACAGTGATATCGCTCCCTTTAACCAGAGGCACAGTGCCATTGCTCCCTTTAACCAGAGGCACAGTGACAATGTTCCTTTTAACAGAGACACAGTGACATTGTTCCCCTTTAAACAGAGGCACAGTGATATTGTTCCCTTTAACCGGAGGCACAGTGACATTGCCCCCTTCAACCAGAGACAGAGTGACATTGTTCCCATTTAACCAGAGGGACAGTGATTTTGTTCCCTTTAACCAGAGACACAGTGACATTGCTGCCTTTACCCAGAGGCACAGTGACATTGCTCCCCTTAACCAGAGACAGAGTGACATTGTTCCCTTTAACCAGAGGCGCAGTGATATTGTTCCCCTTTAACCAAAGACACAGTGACATTGCTCCCTTTAACCAGAGGCACAGTGACATTGATCCCCTTTAACCAGAGGCACAGTGACATTGTTCCCTTTAACCAGAGACACAGTGACATTGTTCCCCTTTAACCAGAGGCGCAGTGACATTGTTCCCCTTTAACCAGAGGGACAGTGATTTTGTTCCCTTTAACCAGAGACACAGTGACATTGTTCCCCTAAACCAGAGACACAGTGACATTGTTCCCCTTTAACCAGAGACACAGCGACATTGTTCCCATTTAACCTGAGGCACAGTGACATTGTTCCCTTTAACCAGAGACACAGTGACATTGTTCCCCTTAACCAGAAGCACAGTGACATTGTTCCCCTTTAACCAGAGACACAGCGACATTGTTCCCCTTTAACCTGAGGCACAGTGACATTGTTCCCTTTAACCAGAGACACCGTGACATTATTCCCCTTTAACCAGAGGCACAGTGACATTGCTCCCTTTAACCAGAGGCACAGTGACATTGTTCCTTTCAACAGAGACACCGTGACATTGTTCCCCATTAAACAGAGACACAGTGACATTGTTCCCTTGAAGCAGAGGCACAGTTACATTGTTCCCCTTTAACCAGAGGCACAGTGACATTGTTCCCCTTTCACCAGAGGGACAGTGACATTGTTCCCTTTAACCAGAGACACAGTGACATTGTTCCCCTTTAGCCAGAGACACAGTGATATTGCTCTCCTTTAACCATGGACAGAGTGACATTGTTCCCTTTAACCAGAGGCACAGTGATATTGTTCCCCTTTAACCAGAGACACAGTGACATTGCTCCCTTTAACCAGAGGCACAGTGACATTGGTCCCCTTTAACCAGAGGCACAGTGACATTGTTCCCTTTAACCAGAGACACAGTGACATTGTTCCCTTTAACCAGAGGCGCAGTGATATTGTTCCCTTTAACCAGAGGCACAGTGATATCGCTCCCTTTAACCAGAGACAGAGTGACATTGTTCCCCTTTAACCAGAGACACAGTGACGTTGTTCCCCTTTAGCCAGAGACACAGTGACATTGTTCCCTTTAACCAGAGACACAGTGCCATTGTTCCCCTTTAGCCAGAGACACAGTGCCATTGTTCCCCTTTAACCAGAGACACAGTGACATTGGTCCCCTTTGACCAGAGGCACATTGACATTGTTCCCTTTAACCAGAGACACAGTGACATTGTTCCCTTCAAACAGAGACACAGTGACGTTGTTCCCTTTAACCAGAGACACAGTGACATTGTTCCCCTTTAGCCAGAGACACAGTGACATTGTTCCCTTTAAACAGAAACACAGTGACATTGTTCCCAATAACCAGAGGCACTGTGACATTGTTCCCTTTAACCCGAGACACAGTGACATTGTTCCCTTTAACCAGAGGCGCAGTGATATTGTTCCCTTTAACCAGAGGCACAGTGACATTGTTCCCCTTTAACCAGAGGGACAGTGACATTGTTCCCCTTTAACCAGAGACACAGCGACATTGTTCCGTTTTAACCTGAGGCACAGTGACATTGTTCCCTTTAACCAGAGACACCGTGACATTATTCCCCTTTAACCAGAAGCACAATGACATTGTTCCCGTTTAACAGAGACACAGTGACATTGTTCCCCTTTAACCAGAGACTGAGTGAGATTGTTCCCTTGAACCAGAGGCACAGTGACATGGTTCCCCTTTAACCAGAGGGACAGCGACATTGTTCCCTTTTAACAGAGACACAGTGACATTGTTCCCCTTTCACCAGAGGCACAGTGACATTGT
Organism: Chiloscyllium punctatum; assembly: GCF_047496795.1. NCBI lineage: Eukaryota > Metazoa > Chordata > Chondrichthyes > Orectolobiformes > Hemiscylliidae > Chiloscyllium > Chiloscyllium punctatum. Next base: position 118,070,274 of record NC_092741.1, on the reverse strand, counting down.
TCCCCATTAACCAGAGGCACATTGAAATTATTCCCTTTAAACAGAGACACAGTGATCTTGTTCCCTTTAACCAGAGACACAGTGACATTGTTCCCCTTTAGCCAGAGACACAGTGACATTGTTCCCTTTAAACAGAAACACACTGACATTGTTCCCTTTAACCAGAGACACAGTGCCATTGTTCCCCTTTAACCAGAGACACAGTGCCATTGTTCCCCTTTAACAGAGGCACAGTGATATTGTTTCCCTTTAACCAGAGACACAGTGACATTGTTCCCCTTTAACCAGAGGCACAGTGACATTGTTCCCCTTTAACCAGAGACAGAGTGAGATTGTTCCCTTTCACCAGAGGCAGAGTGACATGGTTCCCCTTTAACCATAGACACAGTGAAATTGTTCCCCTTTAACCAGAGACACAGTGACATTGCTCCCTTTAACCAGGTGCACAGTGATATTGTTCCCCATTAACCAGACGCACAGTGACATTGTTCCCCTTTAACCAAAGACACAGTTACATGGTTCCCTTTAACCAGAGGCACAGTGAGTTGTTCCCCTTTAACCAGAGGCACAGTTACATTGTTCCCCTTTAACTAGAGGCACAGTGACATTGTTCCCCTTTTAGCCAGAGACACAATGACATTGTTCGCTTTAACCAGAGACACAGTTACATTGTTCCCTTTTATCAGAGACAGTGACATTGTTCCCCTTTAACCAGAGACAGAGTGATATTATTCCCTTTAACCAGAGACACAGTGATATTGCTCCCCTTGAACCAGAGGCACAGTGACATTGTTCCCTTTTAACCAGAGACACAGTGACATTGTTCCCCTTTAACCAGAGACACAGTGACAATGTTCCCCTTTAACCAGAGGCACAGTGAAATTGTTCCCCTTTAACCAGAGGCACTTTGACATTGTTCCCCTTTAACCAGAGACACAGTGACAATGTTCCCATTTAACCAGAGACACAGTGACATGGTTCCCCTTTAACCAGAGGCACATTGACATTGTTCCCCTTTAATCAGAGACAGAGTTACATGGTTCCCTTTAACCAGAGGCACAGTGAGTTGTTCCCCTTTAACCAGAGGCACAGTTACATTGTTCCACTTTAACCAGAGACAGAGTGACATTGTTCCCCTTTAACCAGAGGCACAGTGACATGGTTCCCCTTTAACCAGAGACACAGTGACATCGTTCCCTTTAACCAGAGGCACATTGTCATTGTTCCCCTTAAACAGAGACACAGTGACGTTGTTCCCTTTAACCAGAGGCACAGTGACATTGTTCCTTTCAACAGAGACACAGTGACATTGTTCCCCATTAAACAGAGACACAGTGACATTGTTCCCTTGAAGCAGAGGCACAGTTACATTGTTCCCCTTTAACCAGAGACACAGTGACATTGTTCCCCATTAAACAGAGACACAGTGACATTGTTCCCTTGAAGCAGAGGCACAGTTACATTGTTCCCCTTTACCCAGAGGCACAGTGATATTGCTCCCCTTTAACCATGGACAGAGTGACATTGTTCCCTTTAACCAGAGGCGCAGTGATATTGTTCCCCTTTAACCAGAGACACAGTGACATTGCTCCCTTTAACCAGAGGCACAGTGACATTGGTCCCCTTTAACCAGAGGCACAGTGACATTGTTCCCTTTAACCAGAGACACAGTGACATTGTTCCCTTTAACCAGAGACACAGTGATATCGCTCCCTTTAACCAGAGACAGAGTGACATTGTTCCCCTTTAACCAGAGACACAGTGACATGGTTCCCCTTTAACCAGAGGGACAGTGACATCGATCCCTTTAAACAGAGACACAGTGACTTACTTCGCCTTTAACCAGAGACACAGTGACATTGTTCACCTTTAACCAGAGACACAGTGACATTGCCACCTTTAACCAGAGACACTGCGACAATGTTCCCCTTTTAACCAGAGGCACAGTGACATTGTTCCCTCTAACCAGCGGCACAGTAACATTGTTCGCCTTTAACCAGAGACACAGTGACATTGTTCCCCTTTAACCAGAGACACAGCGACAATGTTCACCTTTAGCCAGAGGCACAGTGACATTGTTCCCCTTTAACCAGAGGGACAGTGATTTCGTTCCCTTTGACCAGAGACACAGTGACATTGTTCCCCTTTAACCAGAGGCACAGTGATATCGCTCCCTTTAACCAGAGGCCAAGTGCCATTGCTCCCTTTAACCAGAGGCACAGTGACAATGTTCCTTTTAACAGAGACACAGTGACATTGTTCCCCTTTAAACAGAGACACAGTGACATTGTTCCCCTTTAACCAGAGGCACAGTGATATTGTTCCCTTTAACCAGAGGCACAGTGACATTGCCCCCTTCAACCAGAGACAGAGTGACATTGTTCCCATTTAACCAGAGGGACAGTGATTTTGTTCCCTTTAACCAGAGACACAGTGACATTGCTGCCTTTACCCAGAGGCACAGTGACATTGCTCCCCTTAACCAGAGACAGAGTGACATTGTTCCCTTTAACCAGAGGCGCAGTGATATTGTTCCCCTTTAACCAGAGACACAGTGACATTGCTCCCTTTAACCAGAGGCACAGTGACATTGGTCCCCTTTAACTAGAGGCACAGTGACGTTGTTCCCCTTTAACTAGAGGCACAGTGACATTGTTCCCCTTTAACCAGAGACACAGTGACGTTGTTCCCCTTTAGCCAGAGACACAGTGACATTGTTACCTTTAACCAGAGACACAGTGCCATTGTTCCCCTTTAGCCAGAGACACAGTGACATTGCTCCCTTTAACCAGAGGCACAGTGACATTGGTCCCCTTTAACCAGAGGCACAGTGACATTGTTCCCCTTTAACCAGAGACACAGTGACGTTGTTCCCCTTTAGCCAGAGACACAGTGACATTGTTCCCTTTAACCAGAGACACAGTGCCATTGTTCCACTTTAACCAGAGACAGAGTGACATTGTTCCCCTTTAACCAGAGGCACAGTGACATGGTTCCCCTTTAACCAGAGACACAGTGACATCGTTCCCTTTAACCAGAGGCACATTGTCATTGTTCCCCTTAAACAGAGACACAGTGACGTTGTTCCCTTTAACCAGAGGCACAGTGACATTGTTCCTTTCAACAGAGACACAGTGACATTGTTCCCCATTAAACAGAGACACAGTGACATTGTTCCCTTGAAGCAGAGGCACAGTTACATTGTTCCCCTTTAACCAGAGACACAGTGACATTGTTCCCCATTAAACAGAGACACAGTGACATTGTTCCCTTGAAGCAGAGGCACAGTTACATTGTTCCCCTTTACCCAGAGGCACAGTGATATTGCTCCCCTTTAACCATGGACAGAGTGACATTGTTCCCTTTAACCAGAGGCGCAGTGATATTGTTCCCCTTTAACCAGAGACACAGTGACATTGCTCCCTTTAACCAGAGGCCAGTGACATTGGTCCCCTTTAACCAGAGGCACAGTGACATTGTTCCCTTTAACCAGAGACACAGTGACATTGTTCCCTTTAACCAGAGGCGCAGTGATATTGTTCCCTTTAACCAGAGGCACAGTGATATCGCTCCCTTTAACCAGAGACAGAGTGACATTGTTCCCCTTTAACCAGAGACACAGTGACATGGTTCCCCTTTAACCAGAGGGACAGTGACATCGATCCCTTTAAACAGAGACACAGTGACTTACTTCGCCTTTAACCAGAGACACAGTGACATTGTTCACCTTTAACCAGAGACACAGTGACATTGCCACCTTTAACCAGAGACACTGCGACAATGTTCCCCTTTTAACCAGAGGCACAGTGACATTGTTCCCTCTAACCAGCGGCACAGTAACATTGTTCGCCTTTAACCAGAGACACAGTGACATTGTTCCCCTTTAACCAGAGACACAGCGACAATGTTCACCTTTAACCAGAGGCACAGTGACATTGCTCCCTTTTACCAGAGACACAGTGATATTGTTCCCCTTTAACCAGAGGCACAGTGAGATTGTTCCTTTTAACAGAGACACAGTGACATTGTTCCCCTTTAAACATAGACACAGTGACATTGTTCCCTTTAAGCAGAGGCACTGTGACATTGTTTCTTTTAACAGAGACACAGTGACATTGTTCCCCTTTAACCAGAGACACAGTGACATTGTTCCCCTTTAACCAGAGGCACAGTGACATTACTCCCCTTTAACCAGAGGGACAGTGACATCGTTCCCTTTAACCAGCGGCACAGTGATATTGTTCCCCTTTAACCAGAGGCACGGTGACATTACTCCCCTTTAACCAGAGGCGCAGTGATATTGTTCCCCTTTAACCAAAGACACAGTGACATTGCTCCCTTTAACCAGAGGCACAGTGACATTGATCCCCTTTAACCAGAGGCACAGTGACATTGTTCCCTTTAACCAGAGACACAGTGACATTGTTCCCCTTTAACCAGAGGCGCAGTGACATTGTTCCCCTTTAACCAGAGGGACAGTGATTTTGTTCCCTTTAACCAGAGACACAGTGACATTGTTCCCCTAAACCAGAGACACAGTGACATTGTTCCCCTTTAACCAGAGACACAGCGACATTGTTCCCATTTAACCTGAGGCACAGTGACATTGTTCCCTTTAACCAGAGACACAGTGACATTGTTCCCCTTAACCAGAAGCACAGTGACATTGTTCCCCTTTAACCAGAGACACAGCGACATTGTTCCCCTTTAACCTGAGGCACAGTGACATTGTTCCCTTTAACCAGAGACACCGTGACATTATTCCCCTTTAACCAGAGGCACAGTGACATTGCTCCCTTTAACCAGAGGCACAGTGACATTGTTCCTTTCAACAGAGACACCGTGACATTGTTCCCCATTAAACAGAGACACAGTGACATTGTTCCCTTGAAGCAGAGGCACAGTTACATTGTTCCCCTTTAACCAGAGGCACAGTGACATTGTTCCCCTTTCACCAGAGGGACAGTGACATTGTTCCCTTTAACCAGAGACACAGTGACATTGTTCCCCTTTAGCCAGAGACACAGTGATATTGCTCCCCTTTAACCATGGACAGAGTGACATTGTTCCCTTTAACCAGAGGCGCAGTGATATTGTTCCCCTTTAACCAGAGACACAGTGACATTGCTCCCTTTAACCAGAGGCACAGTGACATTGGTCCCCTTTAACCAGAGGCACAGTGACATTGTTCCCTTTAACCAGAGACACAGTGACATTGTTCCCTTTAACCAGAGGCGCAGTGATATTGTTCCCTTTAACCAGAGGCACAGTGATATCGCTCCCTTTAACCAGAGACAGAGTGACATTGTTCCCCTTTAACCAGAGACACAGTGACGTTGTTCCCCTTTAGCCAGAGACACAGTGACATTGTTCCCTTTAACCAGAGACACAGTGCCATTGTTCCCCTTTAGCCAGAGACACAGTGCCATTGTTCCCCTTTAACCAGAGACACAGTGACATTGGTCCCCTTTGACCAGAGGCACATTGACATTGTTCCCTTTAACCAGAGACACAGTGACATTGTTCCCTTCAAACAGAGACACAGTGACGTTGTTCCCTTTAACCAGAGACACAGTGACATTGTTCCCCTTTAGCCAGAGACACAGTGACATTGTTCCCTTTAAACAGAAACACAGTGACATTGTTCCCAATAACCAGAGGCACTGTGACATTGTTCCCTTTAACCCGAGACACAGTGACATTGTTCCCTTTAACCAGAGGCGCAGTGATATTGTTCCCTTTAACCAGAGGCACAGTGACATTGTTCCCCTTTAACCAGAGGGACAGTGACATTGTTCCCCTTTAACCAGAGACACAGCGACATTGTTCCGTTTTAACCTGAGGCACAGTGACATTGGTCCCCTTTAACTAGAGGCACAGTGACGTTGTTCCCCTTTAACTAGAGGCACAGTGACATTGTTCCCCTTTAACCAGAGACACAGTGACGTTGTTCCCCTTTAGCCAGAGACACAGTGACATTGTTCCCTTTAACCAGAGACACAGTGCCATTGTTCCCCTTTAGCCAGAGACACAGTGCCATTGTTCCCCTTTAACCAGAGACACAGTGACATTGGTCCCCTTTGACCAGAGGCACATTGACATTGTTCCCTTTAACCAGAGACACAGTGACATTGTTCCCTTCAAACAGAGACACAGTGACGTTGTTCCCTTTAACCAGAGACACAGTGACATTGTTCCCCTTTAGCCAGAGACACAGTGACATTGTTCCCTTTAAACAGAAACACAGTGACATTGTTCCCAATAACCAGAGGCACTGTGACATTGTTCCCTTTAACCCGAGACACAGTGACATTGTTCCCTTTAACCAGAGGCGCAGTGATATTGTTCCCTTTAACCAGAGGCACATTGACATTGTTCCCTTTAACCAGAGACACAGTGACATTGTTCCCTTCAAACAGAGACACAGTGACGTTGTTCCCTTTAACCAGAGACACAGTGACATTGTTCCCCTTTAGCCAGAGACACAGTGACATTGTTCCCTTTAAACAGAAACACAGTGACATTGTTCCCAATAACCAGAGGCACTGTGACATTGTTCCCTTTAACCCGAGACACAGTGACATTGTTCCCTTTAACCAGAGGCGCAGTGATATTGTTCCCTTTAACCAGAGGCAGAGTGACATTGTTCCCCTTTAACCAGAGGGACAGTGACATTGTTCCCCTTTAACCAGAGACACAGCGACATTGTTCCGTTTTAACCTGAGGCACAGTGACATTGTTCCCTTTAACCAGAGACACCGTGACATTATTCCCCTTTAACCAGAAGCACAATGACATTGTTCCCGTTTAACAGAGACACAGTGACATTGTTCCCCTTTAACCAGAGACTGAGTGAGATTGTTCCCTTGAACCAGAGGCACAGTGACATGGTTCCCCTTTAACCAGAGGGACAGCGACATTGTTCCCTTTTAACAGAGACACAGTGACATTGTTCCCCTTTCACCAGAGGCACAGTGACATTGTTCCCCATTAACCAGAGGCACATTGAAATTATTCCCTTTAAACAGAGACACAGTGATCTTGTTCCCTTTAACCAGAGACACAGTGACATTGTTCCCCTTTAGCCAGAGACACAGTGACATTGTTCCCTTTAAACAGAAACACACTGACATTGTTCCCTTTAACCAGAGACACAGTGCCATTGTTCCCCTTTAACCAGAGACACAGTGCCATTGTTCCCCTTTAACAGAGGCACAGTGATATTGTTTCCCTTTAACCAGAGACACAGTGACATTGTTCCCCTTTAACCAGAGGCACAGTGACATTGTTCCCCTTTAACCAGAGACAGAGTGAGATTGTTCCCTTTCACCAGAGGCAGAGTGACATGGTTCCCCTTTAACCATAGACACAGTGAAATTGTTCCCCTTTAACCAGAGACACAGTGACATTGCTCCCTTTAACCAGGTGCACAGTGATATTGTTCCCCATTAACCAGACGCACAGTGACATTGTTCCCCTTTAACCAAAGACACAGTTACATGGTTCCCTTTAACCAGAGGCACAGTGAGTTGTTCCCCTTTAACCAGAGGCACAGTTACATTGTTCCCCTTTAACTAGAGGCACAGTGACATTGTTCCCCTTTAACCAGAGGCACAGTGATATTGTTCGCTTTAACCAGAGACACAGTTACATTGTTCCCTTTTATCAGAGACAGTGACATTGTTCCCCTTTAACCAGAGACAGAGTGATATTATTCCCTTTAACCAGAGACACAGTGATATTGCTCCCCTTGAACCAGAGGCACAGTGACATTGTTCCCTTTTAACCAGAGACACAGTGACATTGTTCCCCTTTAACCAGAGACACAGTGACAATGTTCCCCTTTAACCAGAGGCACAGTGAAATTGTTCCCCTTTAACCAGAGGCACTTTGACATTGTTCCCCTTTAACCAGAGACACAGTGACAATGTTCCCATTTAACCAGAGACACAGTGACATGGTTCCCCTTTAACCAGAGGCACATTGACATTGTTCCCCTTTAATCAGAGACAGAGTTACATGGTTCCCTTTAACCAGAGGCACAGTGAGTTGTTCCCCTTTAACCAGAGGCACAGTTACATTGTTCCACTTTAACCAGAGACAGAGTGACATTGTTCCCCTTTAACCAGAGGCACAGTGACATGGTTCCCCTTTAACCAGAGACACAGTGACATCGTTCCCTTTAACCAGAGGCACATTGTCATTGTTCCCCTTAAACAGAGACACAGTGACGTTGTTCCCTTTAACCAGAGGCACAGTGACATTGTTCCTTTCAACAGAGACACAGTGACATTGTTCCCCATTAAACAGAGACACAGTGACATTGTTCCCTTGAAGCAGAGGCACAGTTACATTGTTCCCCTTTACCCAGAGGCACAGTGATATTGCTCCCCTTTAACCATGGACAGAGTGACATTGTTCCCTTTAACCAGAGGCGCAGTGATATTGTTCCCCTTTAACCAGAGACACAGTGACATTGCTCCCTTTAACCAGAGGCACAGTGACATTGGTCCCCTTTAACCAGAGGCACAGTGACATTGTTCCCTTTAACCAGAGACACAGTGACATTGTTCCCTTTAACCAGAGGCGCAGTGATATTGTTCCCTTTAACCAGAGGCACAGTGATATCGCTCCCTTTAACCAGAGACAGAGTGACATTGTTCCCCTTTAACCAGAGACACAGTGACATGGTTCCCCTTTAACCAGAGGGACAGTGACATCGATCCCTTTAAACAGAGACACAGTGACTTACTTCGCCTTTAACCAGAGACACAGTGACATTGTTCACCTTTAACCAGAGACACAGTGACATTGCCACCTTTAACCAGAGACACTGCGACAATGTTCCCCTTTTAACCAGAGGCACAGTGACATTGTTCCCTCTAACCAGCGGCACAGTAACATTGTTCGCCTTTAACCAGAGACACAGTGACATTGTTCCCCTTTAACCAGAGACACAGCGACAATGTTCACCTTTAGCCAGAGGCACAGTGACATTGTTCCCCTTTAACCAGAGGGACAGTGATTTCGTTCCCTTTGACCAGACGGACAGTGACATTGTTCCCCTTTAACCAGAGGCACAGTGATATCGCTCCCTTTAACCAGAGGCCAAGTGCCATTGCTCCCTTTAACCAGAGGCACAGTGACAATGTTCCTTTTAACAGAGACACAGTGACATTGTTCCCCTTTAAACAGAGACACAGTGACGTTGTTCCCTTTAACCAGAGGCACAGTGACATTGTTCCTTTCAACAGAGACACAGTGACATTGTTCCCCATTAAACAGAGACACAGTGACATTGTTCCCTTGAAGCAGAGGCACAGTTACATTGTTCCCCTTTAACCAGAGACACAGTGACATTGTTCCCCATTAAACAGAGACACAGTGACATTGTTCCCTTGAAGCAGAGGCACAGTTACATTGTTCCCCTTTACCCAGAGGCACAGTGATATTGCTCCCCTTTAACCATGGACAGAGTGACATTGTTCCCTTTAACCAGAGGCGCAGTGATATTGTTCCCCTTTAACCAGAGACACAGTGACATTGCTCCCTTTAACCAGAGGCACAGTGACATTGGTCCCCTTTAACCAGAGGCACAGTGACATTGTTCCCTTTAACCAGAGACACAGTGACATTGTTCCCTTTAACCAGAGGCGCAGTGATATTGTTCCCTTTAACCAGAGGCACAGTGATATCGCTCCCTTTAACCAGAGACAGAGTGACATTGTTCCCCTTTAACCAGAGACACAGTGACATGGTTCCCCTTTAACCAGAGGGACAGTGACATCGATCCCTTTAAACAGAGACACAGTGACTTACTTCGCCTTTAACCAGAGACACAGTGACATTGTTCACCTTTAACCAGAGACACAGTGACATTGCCACCTTTAACCAGAGACACTGCGACAATGTTCCCCTTTTAACCAGAGGCACAGTGACATTGTTCCCTCTAACCAGCGGCACAGTAACATTGTTCGCCTTTAACCAGAGACACAGTGACATTGTTCCCCTTTAACCAGAGACACAGCGACAATGTTCACCTTTAGCCAGAGGCACAGTGACATTGTTCCCCTTTAACCAGAGGGACAGTGATTTCGTTCCCTTTGACCAGACGGACAGTGACATTGTTCCCCTTTAACCAGAGGCACAGTGATATCGCTCCCTTTAACCAGAGGCCAAGTGCCATTGCTCCCTTTAACCAGAGGCACAGTGACAATGTTCCTTTTAACAGAGACACAGTGACATTGTTCCCCTTTAAACAGAGACACAGTGACATTGTTCCCCTTTAACCAGAGGCACAGTGATATTGTTCCCTTTAACCAGAGGCACAGTGACATTGCCCCCTTCAACCAGAGACAGAGTGACATTGTTCCCATTTAACCAGAGGGACAGTGATTTTGTTCCCTTTAACCAGAGACACAGTGACATTGCTGCCTTTACCCAGAGGCACAGTGACATTGCTCCCCTTAACCAGAGACAGAGTGACATTGTTCCCTTTAACCAGAGGCGCAGTGATATTGTTCCCCTTTAACCAGAGACACAGTGACATTGCTCCCTTTAACCAGAGGCACAGTGACATTGGTCCCCTTTAACTAGAGGCACAGTGACGTTGTTCCCCTTTAACTAGAGGCACAGTGACATTGTTCCCCTTTAACCAGAGACACAGTGACGTTGTTCCCCTTTAGCCAGAGACACAGTGACATTGTTCCCTTTAACCAGAGACACAGTGCCATTGTTCCCCTTTAGCCAGAGACACAGTGCCATTGTTCCCCTTTAACCAGAGACACAGTGACATTGGTCCCCTTTGACCAGAGGCACATTGACATTGTTCCCTTTAACCAGAGACACAGTGACATTGTTCCCTTCAAACAGAGACACAGTGACGTTGTTCCCTTTAACCAGAGACACAGTGACATTGTTCCCCTTTAGCCAGAGACACTGACATTGTTCCCTTTAAACAGAAACACAGTGACATTGTTCCCAATAACCAGAGGCACTGTGACATTGTTCCCTTTAACCCGAGACACAGTGACATTGTTCCCTTTAACCAGAGGCGCAGTGATATTGTTCCCTTTAACCAGCGGCAGAGTGACATTGTTCCCCTTTAACCAGAGGGACAGTGACATTGTTCCCCTTTAACCAGAGACACAGCGACATTGTTCCGTTTTAACCTGAGGCACAGTGACATTGTTCCCTTTAACCAGAGACACCGTGACATTATTCCCCTTTAACCAGAAGCACAATGACATTGTTCCCGTTTAACAGAGACACAGTGACATTGTTCCCCTTTCACCAGAGACTGAGTGAGATTGTTCCCTTGAACCAGAGGCACAGTGACATGGTTCCCCTTTAACCAGAGGGACAGCGACATTGTTCCCTTTTAACAGAGACACAGTGACATTGTTCCCCTTTCACCAGAGGCACAGTGACATTGTTCCCCATTAACCAGAGGCACATTGAAATTATTCCCTTTAAACAGAGACACAGTGATGTTGTTCCCTTTAACCAGAGACACAGTGACATTGTTCCCCTTTAGCCAGAGACACAGTGACATTGTTCCCTTTAAACAGAAACACACTGACATTGTTCCCTTTAACCAGAGACACAGTGCCATTGTTCCCCTTTAACCAGAGACACAGTGCCATTGTTCCCCTTTAACAGAGGCACAGTGATATTGTTTCCCTTTAACCAGAGACACAGTGACATTGTTCCCCTTTAACCAGAGGCACAGTGACATTGTTCCCCTTTAACCAGAGACAGAGTGAGATTGTTCCCTTTCACCAGAGGCAGAGTGACATGGTTCCCCTTTAACCATAGACACAGTGAAATTGTTCCCCTTTAACCAGAGACACAGTGACATTGCTCCCTTTAACCAGGTGCACAGTGATATTGTTCCCCATTAACCAGACGCACAGTGACATTGTTCCCCTTTAACCAAAGACACAGTTACATGGTTCCCTTTAACCAGAGGCACAGTGAGTTGTTCCCCTTTAACCAGAGGCACAGTTACATTGTTCCCCTTTAACTAGAGGCACAGTGACATTGTTCCCCTTTAACCAGAGGCACAGTGATATTGTTCGCTTTAACCAGAGACACAGTTACATTGTTCCCTTTTATCAGAGACAGTGACATTGTTCCCCTTTAACCAGAGACAGAGTGATATTATTCCCTTTAACCAGAGACACAGTGATATTGCTCCCCTTGAACCAGAGGCACAGTGACATTGTTCCCTTTTAACCAGAGACACAGTGACATTGTTCCCCTTTAACCAGAGACACAGTGACAATGTTCCCCTTTAACCAGAGGCACAGTGAAATTGTTCCCCTTTAACCAGAGGCACAGTGTCATTGTTCCCCTTAACCAGAAGCACTTTGACATTGTTCCCCTTTAACCAGAGACACAGTGACAATGTTCCCATTTAACCAGAGACACAGTGACATGGTTCCCCTTTAACCAGAGGCACATTGACATTGTTCCCCTTTAATCAGAGACAGAGTTACATGGTTCCCTTTAACCAGAGGCACAGTGAGTTGTTCCCCTTTAACCAGAGGCACAGTTACATTGTTCCACTTTAACCAGAGACAGAGTGACATTGTTCCCCTTTAACCAGAGGCACAGTGACATGGTTCCCCTTTAACCAGAGACACAGTGACATCGTTCCCTTTAACCAGAGGCACATTGTCATTGTTCCCCTTAAACAGAGACACAGTGACGTTGTTCCCTTTAACCAGAGGCACAGTGACATTGTTCCTTTCAACAGAGACACAGTGACATTGTTCCCCATTAAACAGAGACACAGTGACATTGTTCCCTTGAAGCAGAGGCACAGTTACATTGTTCCCCTTTAACCAGAGACACAGTGACATTGTTCCCCATTAAACAGAGACACAGTGACATTGTTCCCTTGAAGCAGAGGCACAGTTACATTGTTCCCCTTTACCCAGAGGCACAGTGATATTGCTCCCCTTTAACCATGGACAGAGTGACATTGTTCCCTTTAACCAGAGGCGCAGTGATATTGTTCCCCTTTAACCAGAGACACAGTGACATTGCTCCCTTTAACCAGAGGCACAGTGACATTGGTCCCCTTTAACCAGAGGCACAGTGACATTGTTCCCTTTAACCAGAGACACAGTGACATTGTTCCCTTTAACCAGAGGCGCAGTGATATTGTTCCCTTTAACCAGAGGCACAGTGATATCGCTCCCTTTAACCAGAGACAGAGTGACATTGTTCCCCTTTAACCAGAGACACAGTGACATGGTTCCCCTTTAACCAGAGGGACAGTGACATCGATCCCTTTAAACAGAGACACAGTGACTTACTTCGCCTTTAACCAGAGACACAGTGACATTGTTCACCTTTAACCAGAGACACAGTGACATTGCCACCTTTAACCAGAGACACTGCGACAATGTTCCCCTTTTAACCAGAGGCACAGTGACATTGTTCCCTCTAACCAGCGGCACAGTAACATTGTTCGCCTTTAACCAGAGACACAGTGACATTGTTCCCCTTTAACCAGAGACACAGCGACAATGTTCACCTTTAACCAGAGGCACAGTGACATTGTTCCCCTTTAACCAGAGGGACAGTGATTTCGTTCCCTTTGACCAGAGGGACAGTGACATTGTTCCCCTTTAACCAGAGGCACAGTGATATCGCTCCCTTTAACCAGAGGCCAAGTGCCATTGCTCCCTTTAACCAGAGGCACAGTGACAATGTTCCTTTTAACAGAGACACAGTGACATTGTTCCCCTTTAAACAGAGACACAGTGACATTGTTCCCCTTTAACCAGAGGCACAGTGATATTGTTCCCTTTAACCAGAGGCACAGTGACATTGCCCCCTTCAACCAGAGACAGAGTGACATTGTTCCCATTTAACCAGAGGGACAGTGATTTTGTTCCCTTTAACCAGAGACACAGTGACATTGCTGCCTTTACCCAGAGGCACAGTGACATTGCTCCCCTTAACCAGAGACAGAGTGACATTGTTCCCTTTAACCAGAGGCGCAGTGATATTGTTCCCCTTTAACCAGAGACACAGTGACATTGCTCCCTTTAACCAGAGGCACAGTGACATTGGTCCCCTTTAACTAGAGGCACAGTGACGTTGTTCCCCTTTAACTAGAGGCACAGTGACATTGTTCCCTTTAACCAGAGACAGAGTGACATTGTTCCCTTTAACCAGAGGCGCAGTGATATTGTTCCCCTTTAACCAGAGACACAGTGACATATTTCCCTTTAACCAGAGACATAGTGACATTGTTCCCCTTTAACTAGAGGCACAGTGACGTTGTTCCCCTTTAACTAGAGGCACAGTGACATTGTTCCCTTTAACCAGAGACACAGTGACATTGTTCCCTTTAACCAGAGGCATAGTGATATTGTCCCCTTTAGCCAGGGACACAGTGACATTGTTCCCTTTAACCAGAGGCACAGTGACATTGCTCCCTTTAACCAGAAGCACAGTGATGTTGTTCCCCTTTAACCAGAGGCACAGTGATATTGTTCCCTTTAACCAGAGACACAGTGACATTGTTCCCTTTAACCAGAGGCACATTGATATTGTCCCCTTTAACCAGATGCACAGTGACATTGTTCCCTTTAACCAGAGGCACATTGATATTGTCCCCTTTAGCCAGGGACACAGTGACATTGTTCCCTTTAACCAGAGACATAGAGACATTGTTCCCCTTTAACCAGAGGCACAGTGACATTGTTCCCCTTTAACCAGAGACACAGTGACTTAGTTCCCCTTTAACCACAGACACAGTGACATTGTTCCCTTTAACCCGAGACACAGTGACATTGTTCCCTTTACCCAGAAGCACAGTTACATTGTTCCCTTTTAACCAGAGGCACAGTGACATTGGTCCCCTTTAACCAGAGGCACAGTGACATTGTTCCCTTTAACCAGAGGCACTGTGACATTGTTCCCTTTAACCCGAGACACAGTGACATTTTTCCCTTTAACCAGAGGCGCAGCGATATTGTTCCCTTTAACCAGAGACACAGTGACATTGTTCCCTTTTAACCAGACGCACAGTGACATTGTTCCCTTTTAACAGAGACAAAGTGACATTGTTCCCCTTTAACCAGAGGCACAGTGACATTGTTCCGCTTTAACCAGAGGGACAGTGATATCGTTCCCTTTAACCAGAGGCACAGTGACATTGCTCCCCTTTAACCAGAGACAGAGTGAGATTGTTCCCTTTAACTAGATGCACAGTGACATGGTTCCCCTTTAACCAGAGGGACAGTGACATCGTTCCCTTTAACCAGAGACACAGTGACTTACTTCGCCTTTAACCAGAGACACAGTGACATTGTTCGCCTTTAACCAGAGACACAGTGATATTGTTCCCCTTTAATCAGAGACAGAGTTACGTGGTACCCATTAAGCAGAGGCACAGTTTAATTGGTCCCCTTTAACCTGAGGCACAGTGAGTTGTTCCCCTTTAACCAGAGGCACAGTTACATTGTTCCCCTTTAACTAGAGGCACAGTGAAATTGTTCCCCTTTAACCAGAGGCACAGTGTCATTGTTCCCCTTAACCAGAAGCACAGTGACATTGTTCCCCTTTAACCAGAGACACAGTGACAATGTTCCCATTTAACCAGAGACACAGTGACATGGTTCCCCTTTAACCAGAGGGACAGTGACATCGTTCCTTTTAACCAGAGGCACATTGACATCGTTCCCCTTTAATCAGAGACAGAGTTACATGGTTCCCTTTAACCAGAGGCACAGTGAGTTGTTCCCCTTTAACCAGAGGCACAGTTACATTGCTCCCTTTAACCAGAGGGACAGTGACATCGTTCCCTTTATCCAGAGGCACATTGACAGTGTTCCCCTTAAACCAGAGGCTCAGTGACATTGTTCCCCTTTAACCAGAGACACAGCGACAATGTTCCCCTTTAACGAGAGGCACAGTGACATTGTTCCACTTTAACCAGAGACACAGTGACATTGTTCCCCATAACCAGAAGCACAGTGACATTGTTCCCCTTTAACCAGAGACACAGTGACAATGTTCCCCTTTAACCAGAGGCACAGTGACATTGCTCCCTTTTACCAGAGACACAGTGACATTGTTCCCTTTAACCAGAGACACAGTGACATTGTTCCCCTTTAACCAGAGGCACAGTGACATTGTTCCTTTTAACAGAGACACAGTGACATTGTTCCCCTTTAAACAGAGACACAGTGACATTGTTCCCTTTAAGCAGAGGCACTGTGACATTGTTTCTTTTAACAGAGACACAGTGCCATTGTTCCCCTTTAACCAGAGACACAGTGACATTGTTCCCCTTTAACCAGAGACACAGTGACATTGTTCCCCTTTAACCAGAGGCACAGTGACATTACTCCCCTTTAACCAGAGGGACAGTGACATCGTTCCCTTTAACCAGCGGCACAGTGATATTGTTCCCCTTTAACCAGAGGCACGGTGACATTGTTCCCCTTTAACCAGAGACAGAGTGAGATTGTTCGCTTTAACCAGAGACACAGTTACATTGTTCCCTTTTATCAGAGACACAGTGACATTGTTCCCCTTTAACCAGAGACAGAGTGATATTATTCCCTTTAACCAGAGACACAGTGATATTGCTCCCCTTGAACCAGAGGCACAGTGACATTGTTCCCTTTTAACCAGAGACACAGTGACATTGTTCCCCTTTAACCAGAGACACAGTGACAATGTTCCCCTTTAACCAGAGGCACAGTGAAATTGTTCCCCTTTAACCAGAGGCACAGTGTCATTGTTCCCCTTAACCAGAAGCACTTTGACATTGTTCCCCTTTAACCAGAGACACAGTGACAATGTTCCCATTTAACCAGAGACACAGTGACATGGTTCCCCTTTAACCAGAGACACAGTGACATTGTTCTCTTTACCCAGAAGCACAGTGACATGGTTCCCTTTTAACCAGACGCACAGTGACATTGTTCCCTGTAACCAGAGACACAGTGACATTGCTCCCCTTTACCCAGAGGCACAGTGACATGGTTCCCCTTTAACCAGAGGGACAGTGACATTATTCCCCTTTAATCAGAGACAGAGTTACATGGTTCCCTTTAACCAGAGGCACAGTGAGTTGTTCCCCTTTAACCAGAGGCACAGCTACATTGTTCCACTTTAACCTGAGACAGAGTGAGATTGTTCCCTTTAACCAGAGGCACAGTGACATGGTTCCCCTTTAACTAGAGGGACAGTGAAATCGTTCCCTTTCACCAGAGGCACATTGACATTGTTCCCCTTAAACCAGAGACACAGTGACATTGTTCCCTTTAACCAGAGACACAGTGACATTGTTCCCCTTTTAGCCAGAGACACAGTGACATTGTTCCCTTTAACCAGAGACACAGTGACATTGTTCCCCTTTAACCAGAGGCACAGTGACATTGTTCTCTTTACAAGAAGCACAGTGACATGGTTCCCTTTTAACCAGACGCACAGTGACATTGTTCCTTTTAACAGAGACACAGTGACATTGTTCCCCTTAAACCAGAGACACAGTGACATTGCTCCCCTTTCCCCAGAGGCACAGTGACATGGTTCCCTTTAACCAGAGACACAGTGACATTGTTCCCCTTAACCAGAAGCACAGTGACATTGTTCCCCTTTAACCAGAGACACAGCGACATTGTTCCCCTTTAACCTGAGGCACAGTGACATTGTTCCCTTTAACCAGAGACACCGTGACATTATTCCCCTTTAACCAGAGGCACAGTGACATTGCTCCCTTTAACCAGAGGCACAGTGACATTGTTCCTTTCAACAGAGACACAGTGACATTGTTCCCCATTAAACAGAGACACAGTGACATTGTTCCCTTGAAGCAGAGGCACAGTTACATTGTTCCCCTTTAACCAGAGGCACAGTGACATTGTTCCCCTTTAACCAGAGACACAGTGACATTGCTGCCTTTACCCAGAGGCACAGTGATATTGCTCCCCTTTAACCATGGACAGAGTGACATTGTTCCCTTTAACCAGAGGCGCAGTGATATTGTTCCCCTTTAACCAGAGACACAGTGACATTGCTCCCTTTAACCAGAGGCACAGTGACATTGGTCCCCTTTAACCAGAGGCACAGTGACATTGTTCCCTTTAACCAGAGGCACAGTGATATTGTTCCCTTTAACCAGATGCACAGTGATATCGCTCCCTTTAACCAGAGACACAGTGACGTTGTTCCCCTTTAGCCAGAGACAGAGTGAGATTGTTCCCTTTAACTAGAGGCACAGTGACATGGTTCCCCTTTAACCAGAGGGACAGTGACATCGATCCCTTTAAACAGAGACACAGTGACTTACTTCGCCTTTAACCAGAGACACAGTGACATTGTTCCCCTTTAACCAGAGACACAGTGACATTGCCACCTTTAACCAGATACACTGCGACAATGTTCCCCTTTTAACCAGAGGCACAGTGACATTGTTCCCTCTAACCAGCGGCACAGTAACATTGTTCGCCTTTAACCAGAGACACAGTGACATTGTTCCCCTTTAACCAGAGACACAGCGACAATGTTCCCCTTTAACCAGAGACACAGTGACAATGTTCCCCTTTAACCAGAGGCACAGTGAAATTGTTCCCCTTTAACCAGAGGCACAGTGTCATTGTTCCCCTTAACCAGAAGCACTTTGACATTGTTCCCCTTTAACCAGAGACACAGTGACAATGTTCCCATTTAACCAGAGACACAGTGACATGGTTCCCCTTTAACCAGAGGCACATTGACATTGTTCCCCTTTAATCAGAGACAGAGTTACATGGTTCCCTTTAACCAGAGGCACAGTGAGTTGTTCCCCTTTAACCAGAGGCACAGTTACATTGTTCCACTTTAACCAGAGATAGAGTGACATTGTTCCCCTTTAACCAGAGGCACAGTGACATGGTTCCCCTTTAACCAGAGACACAGTGACATCGTTCCCTTTAACCAGAGGCACATTGTCATTGTTCCCCTTAAACCAGAGACACAGTGACGTTGTTCCCTTTAACCAGAGACACAGTGACATTGTTCCCCTTTTAGCCAGAGACACAGTGACATTGTTCCCTTTAACCAGAGACACAGTGACATTGTTCTCTTTACCCAGAAGCACAGTGACATGGTTCCCTTTTAACCAGACGCACAGTGACATTGTTCCTTTTAACAGAGACACAGTGTATTGTTCCCCTTTAACCAGAGACACAGTGACATTGCTCCCCTTTACCCAGAGGCACAGTGACATGGTTCCCCTTTAACCAGAGGGACAGTGACATTGTTCCCCTTTAATCAGAGACAGAGTTACATGGTTCCCTTTAACCAGAGGCACAGTGAGTTGTTCCCCTTTAACCAGAGGCACAGTTACATTGTTCCACTTTAACCAGAGACAGAGTGAGATTGTTCCCTTTAACCAGAGGCACAGTGACATGGTTCCCCTTAAACCAGAGACACAGTGACATTGTTCCCTTTAACCAGAGACACAGTGACATTGTTCCCCTTTTAGCCAGAGACACAGTGACATTGTTCCCTTTAACCAGAGACACAGTGACATTGTTCCCCTTTAACCAGAGGCACAGTGACATTGTTCTCTTTACAAGAAGCACAGTGACATGGTTCCCTTTTAACCAGACGCACAGCGACAATGTTCACCTTTAACCAGAGGCACAGTGACATTGTTCCCCTTTGACCAGAGACACAGTGACATTGTTCCCCTTAACCAGAAGCACAGTGACATTGTTCCCCTTTAACCAGAGACACAGTGACATTGTTCCCCTTTAACCAGAGAAACAGTGACATTGTTCCCCTTTAACCAGAGGCACAGTGACATTGTTCCTTTTAACAGAGACACAGTGACGTTGTTCCCCTTTAAACAGAGACACAGTGACATTGTTCCCCTTTAACCAGAGGCACAGTGACATTGCTCCCCTTTAACCAGAGGGACAGTGACATCGTTCCCTTTAACCAGCGGCACAGTGATATTGTTCCCCTTTAACCAGAGGCACGGTGACATTGTTCCCCTTTAACCAGAGACAGAGTGAGATTGTTCCCTTTAACTAGAGGCACAAAGACATGGTTCCCCTTTAACCAGAGGGACAGTGATTTCGTTCCCTTTGACCAGAGGGACAGTGACATTGTTCCCCTTTAACCAGAGGCACAGTGATATCGCTCCCTTTAACCAGAGGCCAAGTGCCATTGCTCCCTTTAACCAGAGGCACAGTGACAATGTTCCTTTTAACAGAGACACAGTGACATTGTTCCCCTTTAAACAGAGACACAGTGACATTGTTCCCCTTTAACCAGAGGCACAGTGATATTGTTCCCTTTAACCAGAGGCACAGTGACATTGCCCCCTTCAACCAGAGACAGAGTGACATTGTTCCCATTTAACCAGAGGGACAGTGATTTTGTTCCCTTTAACCAGAGACACAGTGACATTGCTGCCTTTACCCAGAGGCACAGTGACATTGCTCCCCTTAACCAGAGACAGAGTGACATTGTTCCCTTTAAACAGAAGCGCAGTGATATTGTTCCCCTTTAACCAGAGACACAGTGACATTGCTCCCTTTAACCAGAGACACAGTGACATTGTTCCCCTTTTAGCCAGAGACACAGTGACATTGTTCCCTTTAACCAGAGACACAGTGACATTGTTCCCCTTTAACCAGAGGCACAGTGACATTGTTCTCTTTACAAGAAGCACAGTGACATGGTTCCCTTTTAACCAGACGCACAGTGACATTGTTCCTTTTAACAGAGACACAGTGCCATTGTTCCCCTTAAACCAGAGACACAGTGACATTGCTCCCCTTTACCCAGAGGCACAGTGACATGGTTCCCTTTAACCAGAGACACAGTGACATTGTTCCCCTTAACCGGAAGCACAGTGACATTGTTCCCCTTTAACCAGAGACACAGCGACATTGTTCCCCTTTAACCTGAGGCACAGTGACATTGTTCCCTTTAACCAGAGACACCGTGACATTATTCCCCTTTAACCAGAGGCACAGTGACATTGCTCCCTTTAACCAGAGGCACAGTGACATTGTTCCTTTCAACAGAGACACAGTGACATTGTTCCCCATTAAACAGAGACACAGTGACATTGTTCCCTTGAAGCAGAGGCACAGTTACATTGTTCCCCTTTAACCAGAGACACAGTGACATTGTTCCCCATTAAACAGAGACACAGTGACATTGTTCCCTTGAAGCAGAGGCACAGTTACATTGTTCCCCTTTACCCAGAGGCACAGTGATATATCTCCTCTTTAACCATGGACAGAGTGACATTGTTCCCTTTAACCAGAGGCGCAGTGATATTGTTCCCCTTTAACCAGAGACACAGTGACATTGCTCCCTTTAACCAGAGGCACAGTGACATTGGTCCCCTTTAACCAGAGGCACAGTGACATTGTTCCCTTTAACCAGAGACACAGTGACATTGTTCCCTTTAACCAGAGGCGCAGTGACATGGTTCCCCTTTAACTAGAGGGACAGTGAAATCGTTCCCTTTCACCAGAGGCACATTGACATTGTTCCCCTTAAACCAGAGACACAGTGACATTGTTCCCTTTAACCAGAGACACAGTGACATTGTTCCCCTTTTAGCCAGAGACACAGTGACATTGTTCCCCTTTAACCAGAGGCACAGTGACATTGTTCTCTGTACAAGAAGCACAGTGACATGGTTCCCTTTTAACCAGACGCACAGTGACATTGTTCCTTTTAACAGAGACACAGTGACATTGTTCCCCTTAAACCAGAGACACAGTGACATTGCTCCCCTTTCCCCAGAGGCACAGTGACATGGTTCCCTTTAACCAGAGACACAGTGACATTGTTCCCCTTAACCAGAAGCACAGTGACATTGTTCCCCTTTAACCAGAGACACAGCGACATTGTTCCCCTTTAACCTGAGGCACAGTGACATTGTTCCCTTTAACCAGAGACACCGTGACATTATTCCCCTTTAACCAGAGGCACAGTGACATTGCTCCCTTTAACCAGAGGCACAGTGACATTGTTCCTTTCAACAGAGACACAGTGACATTGTTCCCCATTAAACAGAGACACAGTGACATTGTTCCCTTGAAGCAGAGGCACAGTTACATTGTTCCCCTTTAACCAGAGGCACAGTGACATTGTTCCCCTTTAACCAGAGACACAGTGACATTGCTGCCTTTACCCAGAGGCACAGTGATATTGCTCCCCTTTAACCATGGACAGAGTGACATTGTTCCCTTTAACCAGAGACACAGTGACATTGCTCCCTTTAACCAGAGGCACAGTGACATTGGTCCCCTTTAACCAGAGGCACAGTGACATTGTTCCCTTTAACCAGAGGCACAGTGATATTGTTCCCTTTAACCAGATGCACAGTGATATCGCTCCCTTTAACCAGAGACACAGTGACGTTGTTCCCCTTTAGCCAGAGACAGAGTGAGATTGTTCCCTTTAACTAGAGGCACAGTGACATGGTTCCCCTTTAACCAGAGGGACAGTGACATCGATCCCTTTAAACAGAGACACAGTGACTTACTTCGCCTTTAACCAGAGACACAGTGACATTGTTCCCCTTTAACCAGAGACACAGTGACATTGCCACCTTTAACCAGAGACACTGCGACAATGTTCCCCTTTTAACCAGAGGCACAGTGACATTGTTCCCTCTAACCAGCGGCACAGTAACATTGTTCGCCTTTAACCAGAGACACAGTGACATTGTTCCCCTTTAACCAGAGACACAGCGACAATGTTCCCCTTTAACCAGAGACACAGTGACAATGTTCCCATTTAACCAGAGACACAGTGACATGGTTCCCCTTTAACCAGAGGCACATTGACATTGTTCCCCTTTAATCAGAGACAGAGTTACATGGTTCCCTTTAACCAGAGGCACAGTGAGTTGTTCCCCTTTAACCAGAGGCACAGTTACATTGTTCCACTTTAACCAGAGATAGAGTGACATTGTTCCCCTTTAACCAGAGGCAAAGTGACATGGTTCCCCTTTAACCAGAGACACAGTGACATCGTTCCCTTTAACCAGAGGCACATTGTCATTGTTCCCCTTAAACCAGAGACACAGTGACGTTGTTCCCTTTAACCAGAGACACAGTGACATTGTTCCCCTTTTAGCCAGAGACACAGTGACATTGTTCCCTTTAACCAGAGACACAGTGACATTGTTCTCTTTACCCAGAAGCACAGTGACATGGTTCCCTTTTAACCAGACGCACAGTGACATTGTTCCTTTTAACAGAGACACAGTGTATTGTTCCCCTTTAACCAGAGACACAGTGACATTGCTCCCCTTTACCCAGAGGCACAGTGACATGGTTCCCCTTTAACCAGAGGGACAGTGACATTGTTCCCCTTTAATCAGAGACAGAGTTACATGGTTCCCTTTAACCAGAGGCACAGTGAGTTGTTCCCCTTTAACCAGAGGCACAGTTACATTGTTCCACTTTAACCAGAGACAGAGTGAGATTGTTCCCTTTAACCAGAGGCACAGTGACATGGTTCCCCTTAAACCAGAGACACAGTGACATTGTTCCCTTTAACCAGAGACACAGTGACATTGTTCCCCTTTTAGCCAGAGACACAGTGACATTGTTCCCTTTAACCAGAGACACAGTGACATTGTTCCCCTTTAACCAGAGGCACAGTGACATTGTTCTCTTTACAAGAAGCACAGTGACATGGTTCCCTTTTAACCAGACGCACAGCGACAATGTTCACCTTTAACCAGAGGCACAGTGACATTGTTCCCCTTTGACCAGAGACACAGTGACATTGTTCCCCTTAACCAGAAGCACAGTGACATTGTTCCCCTTTAACCAGAGACACAGTGACATTGTTCCCCTTTAACCAGAGAAACAGTGACATTGTTCCCCTTTAACCAGAGGCACAGTGACATTGTTCCTTTTAACAGAGACACAGTGACGTTGTTCCCCTTTAAACAGAGACACAGTGACATTGTTCCCCTTTAACCAGAGGCACAGTGACATTGCTCCCCTTTAACCAGAGGGACAGTGACATCGTTCCCTTTAACCAGCGGCACAGTGATATTGTTCCCCTTTAACCAGAGGCACGGTGACATTGTTCCCCTTTAACCAGAGACAGAGTGAGATTGTTCCCTTTAACTAGAGGCACAAAGACATGGTTCCCCTTTAACCAGAGGGACAGTGATTTCGTTCCCTTTGACCAGAGGGACAGTGACATTGTTCCCCTTTAACCAGAGGCACAGTGATATCGCTCCCTTTAACCAGAGGCCAAGTGCCATTGCTCCCTTTAACCAGAGGCACAGTGACAATGTTCCTTTTAACAGAGACACAGTGACATTGTTCCCCTTTAAACAGAGACACAGTGACATTGTTCCCCTTTAACCAGAGGCACAGTGATATTGTTCCCTTTAACCAGAGGCACAGTGACATTGCCCCCTTCAACCAGAGACAGAGTGACATTGTTCCCATTTAACCAGAGGGACAGTGATTTTGTTCCCTTTAACCAGAGACACAGTGACATTGCTGCCTTTACCCAGAGGCACAGTGACATTGCTCCCCTTAACCAGAGACAGAGTGACATTGTTCCCTTTAAACAGAAGCGCAGTGATATTGTTCCCCTTTAACCAGAGACACAGTGACATTGCTCCCTTTAACCAGAGGCACAGTGACATTGTTCCCCTTTAACCAGAGGCACAGTGATATTGTTCGCTTTAACCAGAGACACAGTTACATTGTTCCCTTTTATCAGAGACACAGTGACATTGTTCCCCTTTAACCAGAGACAGAGTGATATTATTCCCTTTAACCAGAGACACAGTGATATTGCTCCCCTTGAACCAGAGGCACAGTGACATTGTTCCCTTTTAACCAGAGGCACAGTGACATTGTTCCCTTTTAACCAGAGGCACAGTGAAATTGTTCCCCTTTAACCAGAGGCACAGTGTCATTGTTCCCCTTAACCAGAAGCACTTTGACATTGTTCCCCTTTAACCAGAGACACAGTGACAATGTTCCCATTTAACCAGAGACACAGTGACATGGTTCCCCTTTAACCAGAGGCACATTGACATTGTTCCCCTTTAATCAGAGACAGAGTTACATGGTTCCCTTTAACCAGAGGCACAGTGAGTTGTTCCCCTTTAACCAGAGGCACAGTTACATTGTTCCACTTTAACCAGAGACAGAGTGACATTGTTCCCCTTTAACCAGAGGCACAGTGACATGGTTCCCCTTTAACCAGAGGGACAGTGACATCGTTCCCTTTAACCAGAGGCACATTGTCATTGTTCCCCTTAAACCAGAGACACAGTGACGTTGTTCCCCTTTTAGCCAGAGACACAGTGACATTGTTCCCTTTAACCAGAGACACAGTGACATTGTTCCCCTTTAACCAGAGACACAGTGACATTGTTCTCTTTACCCAGAAGCACGGTGACATGGTTCCCTTTTAACCAGACGCACAGTGACATTGTTCCTTTTAACAGAGACACAGTGCCATTGTTCCCCTTTAACCAGAGACACAGTGACATTGCTCCCCTTTACCCAGAGGCACAGTGACATGGTTCCCCTTTAACCAGAGGGACAGTGACATTGTTCCCCTTTAATCAGAGACAGAGTTACATGGTTCCCTTTAACCAGAGGCACAGTGAGTTGTTCCCCTTTAACCAGAGGCACAGTGACATTGTTCCCTTTAACCAGAGACACAGTGACATTGTTCCCCTTTTAGCCAGAGACACAGTGACATTGTTCCCTTTAACCAGAGACACAGTGACATTGTTCCCCTTTAACCAGAGGCACAGTGACATTGTTCTCTTTACAAGAAGCACAGTGACATGGTTCCCTTTTAACCAGACGCACAGTGACATTGTTCCTTTTAACAGAGACACAGTGACATTGCTCCCCTTTACCCAGAGGCACAGTGACATGGTTCCCCTTTAACCAGAGGGACAGTGACATTGTTCCCCTTTAATCAGAGACAGAGTGAGATTGTTCCCTTTAGCCAGAGGCACAGTGACATGGTTCCCCTTAAACCAGAGACACAGTGACATTGTTCCCTTTAACCAGAGACACAGTGACATTGTTCCCCTTTTAGCCAGAGACACAGTGACATTGTTCCCTTTAACCAGAGACACAGTGACATTGTTCCCCTTTAACCAGAGGCACAGTGACATTGTTCTCTTTACAAGAAGCACAGTGACATGGTTCCCTTTTAACCAGACGCACAGTGACATTGTTCCTTTTAACAGAGACACAGTGCCATTGTTCCCCTTAAACCAGAGACACAGTGACATTGCTCCCCTTTACCCAGAGGCACAGTGACATGGTTCCCTTTAACCAGAGACACAGTGACATTGTTCCCCTTAACCGGAAGCACAGTGACATTGTTCCCCTTTAACCAGAGACACAGCGACATTGTTCCCCTTTAACCTGAGGCACAGTGACATTGTTCCCTTTAACCAGAGACACCGTGACATTATTCCCCTTTAACCAGAGGCACAGTGACATTGCTCCCTTTAACCAGAGGCACAGTGACATTGTTCCTTTCAACAGAGACACAGTGACATTGTTCCCCATTAAACAGAGACACAGTGACATTGTTCCCTTGAAGCAGAGGCACAGTTACATTGTTCCCCTTTAACCAGAGACACAGTGACATTGTTCCCCATTAAACAGAGACACAGTGACATTGTTCCCTTGAAGCAGAGGCACAGTTACATTGTTCCCCTTTACCCAGAGGCACAGTGATATTGCTCCCCTTTAACCATGGACAGAGTGACATTGTTCCCTTTAACCAGAGGCGCAGTGATATTGTTCCCCTTTAACCAGAGACACAGTGACATTGCTCCCTTTAACCAGAGGCACAGTGACATTGGTCCCCTTTAACCAGAGGCACAGTGACATTGTTCCCTTTAACCAGAGACACAGTGACATTGTTCCCTTTAACCAGAGGCGCAGTGATATTGTTCCCTTTAACCAGAGGCACAGTGATATCGCTCCCTTTAACCAGAGACAGAGTGACATTGTTCCCCTTTAACCAGAGACACAGTGACGTTGTTCCCCTTTAGCCAGAGACAGAGTGAGATTGTTCCCTTTAACTAGAGGCACAGTGACATGGTTCCCCTTTAACCAGAGGGACAGTGACATCGATCCCTTTAAACAGAGACACAGTGACTTACTTCGCCTTTAACCAGAGACACAGTGACATTGTTCACCTTTAACCAGAGACACAGTGACATTGCCACCTTTAACCAGAGACACTGCGACAATGTTCCCCTTTTAACCAGAGGCACAGTGACATTGTTCCCTCTAACCAGCGGCACAGTAACATTGTTCGCCTTTAACCAGAGACACAGTGACATTGTTCCCCTTTAACCAGAGACACAGCGACAATGTTCACCTTTATCCAGAGGCACAGTGACATTGTTCGCCTTTAACCAGAGACACAGTGACATTGTTCCCCTTAACCAGAAGCACAGTGACAATGTTCCCCTTTAACCAGAGACACAGTGACATTGTTCCCCTTTAACCTGAGGCACAGTGACATTGTTCCGTTTAACCAGAGACACCGTGACATTATTCCCCTTTAACCAGAGGCACAGTGACATTGTTCCCTTTAACCAGAGGCACAGTGACAATGTTCCTTTTAACAGAGACACAGTGACATTGTTCCCCTTTAAACAGAGACACAGTGACATTGTTCCCCTTTAACCAGAGGCACAGTGATATCGCTCCCTTTAACCAGAGGCACAGTGACATTGCTCCCTTTAACCAGAGGGACAGTGACAATGTTCCTTTTAACAGAGACACAGTGACATTGTTCCCCTTTAAACAGAGACACAGTGACATTGTTCCCCTTTAACCAGAGGCACAGTGATATTGTTCCCTTTAACCAGAGGCACAGTGACATTGCCCCCTTCAACCAGAGACAGAGTGACATTGTTCCCATTTAACCAGAGGGACAGTGATTTTGTTCCCTTTAACCAGAGACACAGTGACATTGCTGCCTTTACCCAGAGGCACAGTGACATTGCTCCCCTTAACCAGAGACAGAGTGACATTGTTCCCTTTAACCAGAGGCGCAGTGATATTGTTCCCCTTTAACCAGAGACACAGTGACATTGCTCCCTTTAACCAGAGGCACAGTGACATTGGTCCCCTTTAACTAGAGGCACAGTGACGTTGTTCCCCTTTAACTAGAGGCACAGTGACATTGTTCCCTTTAACCAGAGACACAGTGACATTGTTCCCTTTAACCAGAGGCATAGTGATATTGTCCCCTTTAGCCAGGGACACAGTGACATTGTTCCCTTTAACCAGAGACATAGTGACATTGTTCCCTTTAACCAGAGGCACAGTGACATTGCTCCCTTTAACCAGAGGCACAGTGATGTTGTTCCCCTTTAACCAGAGGCACAGTGATATTGTTCCCTTTAACCAGAGACACAGTGACATTGTTCCCTTTAACCAGAGGCACATTGATATTGTCCCCTTTAGCCAGGGACACAGTGACATTGTTCCCTTTAACCAGAGACGTAGAGACATTGTTCCCCTTTAACCAGAGGCACAGTGACATTGTTCCCCTTTAACCAGAGACACAGTGACTTAGTTCCCCTTTAACCACAGACACAGTGACATTGTTCCCTTTAACCCGAGACACAGTGACATTGTTCCCTTTACCCAGAAGCACAGTTACATTGTTCCCTTTTAACCAGAGGCACAGTGACATTGGTCCCCTTTAACCAGAGGCACAGTGACATTGTTCCCTTTAACCAGAGACACAGTGATATTGTTCCCCTTTAATCAGAGACAGAGTTACGTGGTACCCATTAAGCAGAGGCACAGTTTAATTGGTCCCCTTGAACCAGAGGCACAGTGAGTTGTTCCCCTTTAACCAGAGGCACAGTTACATTGTTCCCCTTTAACTAGAGGCACAGTGAAATTGTTCCCCTTTAACCAGAGGCACAGTGTCATTGTTCCCCTTAACCAGAAGCACAGTGACATTGTTCCCCTTTAACCAGAGACACAGTGACAATGTTCCCATTTAACCAGAGACACAGTGACATGGTTCCCCTTTAACCAGAGGGACAGTGACATCGTTCCTTTTAACCAGAGGCACATTGACATTGTTCCCCTTTAATCAGAGACAGAGTTACATGGTTCCCTTTAACCAGAGGCACAGTGAGTTGTTCCCCTTTAACCAGAGGCACAGTTACATTGCTCCCTTTAACCAGAGGGACAGTGACATCGTTCCCTTTAACCAGAGGCACATTGACAGTGTTCCCCTTAAACCAGAGGCACAGTGACATTGTTCCCCTTTAACCAGAGACACAGCGACAATGTTCCCCTTTAACGAGAGGCACAGTGACATTGTTCCCCTTTAACCAGAGACACAGTGACATTGTTCCCCTTAACCAGAAGCACAGTGACATTGTTCCCCTTTAACCAGAGACACAGTGACAATGTTCCCCTTTAACCAGAGGCACAGTGACATTGCTCCCTTTTACCAGAGACACAGTGACATTGTTCCCTTTAACCAGAGACACAGTGACATTGTTCCCCTTTAACCAGAGGCACAGTGAGATTGTTCCTTTTAACAGAGACACAGTGACATTGTTCCCCTTTAAACATAGACACAGTGACATTGTTCCCTTTAAGCAGAGTCACTGTGACATTGTTTCTTTTAACAGTGACACAGTGCCATTGTTCCCCTTTAACCAGAGACACAGTGACATTGTTCCCCTTTAACCAGAGGCACAGTGACATTACTCCCCTTTAACCAGAGGGACAGTGACATCGTTCCCTTTAACCAGCGGCACAGTGATATTGTTCCCCTTTAACCAGAGGCACGGTGACATTACTCCCCTTTAACCAGAGGGACAGTGACATCGTTCCCTTTAACCAGCGGCACAGTGATATTGTTCCCCTTTAACCAGAGGGACAGTGATTTCGTTCCCTTTGACCAGAGGGACAATGACATTGTTCCCCTTTAACCAGAGGCACAGTGATATCGCTCCCTTTAACCAGAGGCACAGTGCCATTGCTCCCTTTAACCAGAGGCACAGTGACAATGTTCCTTTTAACAGAGACACAGTGACATTGTTCCCCTTTAAACAGAGACACAGTGACATTGTTCCCCTTTAACCAGAGGCACAGTGATATTGTTCCCTTTAACCGGAGGCACAGTGACATTGCCCCCTTCAACCAGAGACAGAGTGACATTGTTCCCATTTAACCAGAGGGACAGTGATTTTGTTCCCTTTAACCAGAGACACAGTGACATTGCTGCCTTTACCCAGAGGCACAGTGACATTGCTCCCCTTAACCAGAGACAGAGTGACATTGTTCCCTTTAACCAGAGGCGCAGTGATATTGTTCCCCTTTAACCAAAGACACAGTGACATTGCTCCCTTTAACCAGAGGCACAGTGACATTGATCCCCTTTAACCAGAGGCACAGTGACATTGTTCCCTTTAACCAGAGACACAGTGACATTGTTCCCCTTTAACCAGAGGCGCAGTGACATTGTTCCCCTTTAACCAGAGGGACAGTGATTTTGTTCCCTTTAACCAGAGGCACAGTGACATTGTTCCCTTTAACCAGAGACACAGTGACATTGTTCCCCTTTAACCAGAGGCGCAGTGACATTGTTCCCCTTTAACCAGAGGGACAGTGATTTTGTTCCCTTTAACCAGAGACACAGTGACATTGTTCCCCTAAACCAGAAGCACAGTGACATTGTTCCCCTTTAACCAGAGACACAGCGACATTGTTCCCATTTAACCTGAGGCACAGTGACATTGTTCCCTTTAACCAGAGACACAGTGACATTGTTCCCCTTAACCAGAAGCACAGTGACATTGTTCCCCTTTAACCAGAGACACAGCGACATTGTTCCCCTTTAACCTGAGGCACAGTGACATTGTTCCCTTTAACCAGAGACACCGTGACATTATTCCCCTTTAACCAGAGGCACAGTGACATTGCTCCCTTTAACCAGAGGCACAGTGACATTGTTCCTTTCAACAGAGACACCGTGACATTGTTCCCCATTAAACAGAGACACAGTGACATTGTTCCCTTGAAGCAGAGGCACAGTTACATTGTTCCCCTTTAACCAGAGGCACAGTGACATTGTTCCCTTTAACCAGAGACACAGTGACATTGTTCCCCTTTAACCAGAGGCACAGTGACATTGTTCCCCTTTCACCAGAGGGACAGTGACATTGTTCCCTTTAACCAGAGACACAGTGACATTGTTCCCCTTTAGCCAGAGACACAGTGATATTGCTCCCCTTTAACCATGGACAGAGTGACATTGTTCCCTTTAACCAGAGGCGCAGTGATATTGTTCCCCTTTAACCAGAGACACAGTGACATTGCTCCCTTTAACCAGAGGCACAGTGACATTGGTCCCCTTTAACCAGAGGCACAGTGACATTGTTCCCTTTAACCAGAGACACAGTGACATTGTTCCCTTTAACCAGAGGCGCAGTGATATTGTTCCCTTTAACCAGAGGCACAGTGATATCGCTCCCTTTAACCAGAGACAGAGTGACATTGTTCCCCTTTAACCAGAGACACAGTGACGTTGTTCCCCTTTAGCCAGAGACACAGTGACATTGTTCCCTTTAACCAGAGACACAGTGCCATTGTTCCCCTTTAGCCAGAGACACAGTGCCATTGTTCCCCTTTAACCAGAGACACAGTGACATTGGTCCCCTTTGACCAGAGGCACATTGACATTGTTCCCTTTAACCAGAGACACAGTGACATTGTTCCCTTCAAACAGAGACACAGTGACATTGTTCCCTTTAACCAGAGACACAGT
Source organism: Chiloscyllium punctatum (assembly GCF_047496795.1). Lineage (NCBI taxonomy): Eukaryota > Metazoa > Chordata > Chondrichthyes > Orectolobiformes > Hemiscylliidae > Chiloscyllium > Chiloscyllium punctatum. The sequence continues at coordinate 118,038,447 of NC_092741.1, read as the reverse complement.
GACATTGTTCCCCTTTAGCCAGAGACACAGTGACATTGTTCCCTTTAAACAGAAACACAGTGACATTGTTCCCAATAACCAGAGGCACTGTGACATTGTTCCCTTTAACCCGAGACACAGTGACATTGTTCCCTTTAACCAGAGGCGCAGTGATATTGTTCCCTTTAACCAGAGGCACAGTGACATTGTTCCCCTTTAACCAGAGGGACAGTGACATTGTTCCCCTTTAACCAGAGACACAGCGACATTGTTCCGTTTTAACCTGAGGCACAGTGACATTGTTCCCTTTAACCAGAGACACCGTGACATTATTCCCCTTTACCCAGAAGCACAATGACATTGTTCCCGTTTAACAGAGACACAGTGACATTGTTCCCCTTTAACCAGAGACTGAGTGAGATTGTTCCCTTGAACCAGAGGCACAGTGACATGGTTCCCCTTTAACCAGAGGGACAGCGACATTGTTCCCTTTTAACAGAGACACAGTGACATTGTTCCCCTTTCACCAGAGGCACAGTGACATTGTTCCCCATTAACCAGAGGCACATTGAAATTATTCCCTTTAAACAGAGACACAGTGATGTTGTTCCCTTTAACCAGAGACACAGTGACATTGTTCCCCTTTAGCCAGAGACACAGTGACATTGTTCCCTTTAAACAGAAACACACTGACATTGTTCCCTTTAACCAGAGACACAGTGCCATTGTTCCCCTTTAACCAGAGACACAGTGCCATTGTTCCCCTTTAACAGAGGCACAGTGATATTGTTTCCCTTTAACCAGAGACACAGTGACTTTGTTCCCCTTTAACCAGAGGCACAGTGACATTGTTCCCCTTTAACCAGAGACAGAGTGAGATTGTTCCCTTTCACCAGAGGCAGAGTGACATGGTTCCCCTTTAACCATAGACACAGTGAAATTGTTCCCCTTTAACCAGAGACACAGTGACATTGCTCCCTTTAACCAGGTGCACAGTGATATTGTTCCCCATTAACCAGACGCACAGTGACATTGTTCCCCTTTAACCAAAGACACAGTTACATGGTTCCCTTTAACCAGAGGCACAGTGAGTTGTTCCCCTTTAACCAGAGGCACAGTTACATTGTTCCCCTTTAACTAGAGGCACAGTGACATTGTTCCCCTTTAACCAGAGGCACACTGATATTGTTCGCTGTAACCAGAGACACAGTTACATTGTTCCCTTTTATCAGAGACAGTGACATTGTTCCCCTTTAACCAGAGACAGAGTGATATTATTCCCTTTAACCAGAGACACAGTGATATTGCTCCCCTTGAACCAGAGGCACAGTGACATTGTTCCCTTTTAACCAGAGACACAGTGACATTGTTCCCCTTTAACCAGAGACACAGTGACAATGTTCCCCTTTAACCAGAGGCACAGTGAAATTGTTCCCCTTTAACCAGAGGCACAGTGTCATTGTTCCCCTTAACCAGAAGCACTTTGACATTGTTCCCCTTTAACCAGAGACACAGTGACAATGTTCCCATTTAACCAGAGACACAGTGACATGGTTCCCCTTTAACCAGAGGCACATTGACATTGTTCCCCTTTAATCAGAGACAGAGTTACATGGTTCCCTTTAACCAGAGGCACAGTGAGTTGTTCCCCTTTAACCAGAGGCACAGTTACATTGTTCCACTTTAACCAGAGACAGAGTGACATTGTTCCCCTTTAACCAGAGGCACAGTGACATGGTTCCCCTTTAACCAGAGACACAGTGACATCGTTCCCTTTAACCAGAGGCACATTGTCATTGTTCCCCTTAAACAGAGACACAGTGACGTTGTTCCCTTTAACCAGAGGCACAGTGACATTGTTCCTTTCAACAGAGACACAGTGACATTGTTCCCCATTAAACAGAGACACAGTGACATTGTTCCCTTGAAGCAGAGGCACAGTTACATTGTTCCCCTTTAACCAGAGACACAGTGACATTGTTCCCCATTAAACAGAGACACAGTGACATTGTTCCCTTGAAGCAGAGGCACAGTTACATTGTTCCCCTTTACCCAGAGGCACAGTGATATTGCTCCCCTTTAACCATGGACAGAGTGACATTGTTCCCTTTAACCAGAGGCGCAGTGATATTGTTCCCCTTTAACCAGAGACACAGTGACATTGCTCCCTTTAACCAGAGGCACAGTGACATTGGTCCCCTTTAACCAGAGGCACAGTGACATTGTTCCCTTTAACCAGAGACACAGTGACATTGTTCCCTTTAACCAGAGGCGCAGTGATATTGTTCCCTTTAACCAGAGGCACAGTGATATCGCTCCCTTTAACCAGAGACAGAGTGACATTGTTCCCCTTTAACCAGAGACACAGTGACATGGTTCCCCTTTAACCAGAGGGACAGTGACATCGATCCCTTTAAACAGAGACACAGTGACTTACTTCGCCTTTAACCAGAGACACAGTGACATTGTTCACCTTTAACCAGAGACACAGTGACATTGCCACCTTTAACCAGAGACACTGCGACAATGTTCCCCTTTTAACCAGAGGCACAGTGACATTGTTCCCTCTAACCAGCGGCACAGTAACATTGTTCGCCTTTAACCAGAGACACAGTGACATTGTTCCCCTTTAACCAGAGACACAGCGACAATGTTCACCTTTAACCAGAGGCACAGTGACATTGCTCCCTTTTACCAGAGACACAGTGACATTGTTCCCCTTTAACCAGAGGCACAGTGAGATTGTTCCGTTTAACAGAGACACAGTGACATTGTTCCCCTTTAAACATAGACACAGTGACATTGTTCCCTTTAAGCAGAGGCACTGTGACATTGTTTCTTTTAACAGAGACACAGTGCCATTGTTCCCCTTTAACCAGAGACACAGTGACATTGTTCCCCTTTAACCAGAGGCACAGTGACATTACTCCCCTTTAACCAGAGGGACAGTGACATCGTTCCCTTTAACCAGCGGCACAGTGATATTGTTCCCCTTTAACCAGAGGCACGGTGACATTACTCCCCTTTAACCAGAGGGACAGTGACATCGTTCCCTTTAACCAGCGGCACAGTGATATTGTTCCCCTTTAACCAGAGGGACAGTGATTTTGTTCCCTTTGACCAGAGGGACAATGACATTGTTCCCCTTTAACCAGAGGCACAGTGATATCGCTCCCTTTAACCAGAGGCACAGTGCCATTGCTCCCTTTAACCAGAGGCACAGTGACAATGTTCCTTTTAACAGAGACACAGTGACATTGTTCCCCTTTAAACAGAGACACAGTGACATTGTTCCCCTTTAACCAGAGGCACAGTGATATTGTTCCCTTTAACCGGAGGCACAGTGACATTGCCCCCTTCAACCAGAGACAGAGTGACATTGTTCCCATTTAACCAGAGGGACAGTGATTTTGTTCCCTTTAACCAGAGACACAGTGACATTGCTGCCTTTACCCAGAGGCACAGTGACATTGCTCCCCTTAACCAGAGACAGAGTGACATTGTTCCCTTTAACCAGAGGCGCAGTGATATTGTTCCCCTTTAACCAAAGACACAGTGACATTGCTCCCTTTAACCAGAGGCACAGTGACATTGATCCCCTTTAACCAGAGGCACAGTGACATTGTTCCCTTTAACCAGAGACACAGTGACATTGTTCCCCTTTAACCAGAGGCGCAGTGACATTGTTCCCTTGAAGCAGAGGCACAGTTACATTGTTCCCCTTTACCCAGAGGCACAGTGATATTGCTCCCCTTTAACCATGGACAGAGTGACATTGTTCCCTTTAACCAGAGGCGCAGTGATATTGTTCCCCTTTAACCAGAGACACAGTGACATTGCTCCCTTTAACCAGAGGCACAGTGACATTGGTCCCCTTTAACCAGAGGCACAGTGACATTGTTCCCTTTAACCAGAGACACAGTGACATTGTTCCCTTTAACCAGAGGCGCAGTGATATTGTTCCCTTTAACCAGAGGCACAGTGATATCGCTCCCTTTAACCAGAGACAGAGTGACATTGTTCCCCTTTAACCAGAGACACAGTGACATGGTTCCCCTTTAACCAGAGGGACAGTGACATCGATCCCTTTAAACAGAGACACAGTGACTTACTTCGCCTTTAACCAGAGACACAGTGACATTGTTCACCTTTAACCAGAGACACAGTGACATTGCCACCTTTAACCAGAGACACTGCGACAATGTTCCCCTTTTAACCAGAGGCACAGTGACATTGTTCCCTCTAACCAGCGGCACAGTAACATTGTTCGCCTTTAACCAGAGACACAGTGACATTGTTCCCCTTTAACCAGAGGGACAGTGATTTCGTTCCCTTTGACCAGAGGGACAGTGACATTGTTCCCCTTTAACCAGAGGCACAGTGATATCGCTCCCTTTAACCAGAGGCCAAGTGCCATTGCTCCCTTTAACCAGAGGCACAGTGACAATGTTCCTTTTAACAGAGACACAGTGACATTGTTCCCCTTTAAACAGAGACACAGTGACATTGTTCCCCTTTAACCAGAGGCACAGTGATATTGTTCCCTTTAACCAGAGGCACAGTGACATTGCCCCCTTCAACCAGAGACAGAGTGACATTGTTCCCATTTAACCAGAGGGACAGTGATTTTGTTCCCTTTAACCAGAGACACAGTGACATTGCTGCCTTTACCCAGAGGCACAGTGACATTGCTCCCCTTAACCAGAGACAGAGTGACATTGTTCCCTTTAACCAGAGGCGCAGTGATATTGTTCCCCTTTAACCAGAGACAAGGTGACATTGCTGCCTTTACCCAGAGGCACAGTGACATTGCTCCCCTTAACCAGAGACAGAGTGACATTGTTCCCTTTAACCAGAGGCGCAGTGATATTGTTCCCCTTTAACCAAAGACACAGTGACATTGCTCCCTTTAACCAGAGGCACAGTGACATTGATCCCCTTTAACCAGAGGCACAGTGACATTGTTCCCTTTAACCAGAGACACAGTGACATTGTTCCCCTTTAACCAGAGGCGCAGTGACATTGTTCCCCTTTAACCAGAGGGACAGTGATTTTGTTCCCTTTAACCAGAGACACAGTGACATTGTTCCCCTAAACCAGAGACACAGTGACATTGTTCCCCTTTAACCAGAGACACAGCGACATTGTTCCCATTTAACCTGAGGCACAGTGACATTGTTCCCTTTAACCAGAGACACAGTGACATTGTTCCCCTTAACCAGAAGCACAGTGACATTGTTCCCCTTTAACCAGAGACACAGCGACATTGTTCCCCTTTAACCTGAGGCACAGTGACATTGTTCCCTTTAACCAGAGACACCGTGACATTATTCCCCTTTAACCAGAGGCACAGTGACATTGCTCCCTTTAACCAGAGGCACAGTGACATTGTTCCTTTCAACAGAGACACCGTGACATTGTTCCCCATTAAACAGAGACACAGTGACATTGTTCCCTTGAAGCAGAGGCACAGTTACATTGTTCCCCTTTAACCAGAGGCACAGTGACATTGTTCCCCTTTCACCAGAGGGACAGTGACATTGTTCCCTTTAACCAGAGACACAGTGACATTGTTCCCCTTTAGCCAGAGACACAGTGATATTGCTCCCCTTTAACCATGGACAGAGTGACATTGTTCCCTTTAACCAGAGGCGCAGTGATATTGTTCCCCTTTAACCAGAGACACAGTGACATTGCTCCCTTTAACCAGAGGCACAGTGACATTGGTCCCCTTTAACCAGAGGCACAGTGACATTGTTCCCTTTAACCAGAGACACAGTGACATTGTTCCCTTTAACCAGAGGCGCAGTGATATTGTTCCCTTTAACCAGAGGCACAGTGATATCGCTCCCTTTAACCAGAGACAGAGTGACATTGTTCCCCTTTAACCAGAGACACAGTGACGTTGTTCCCCTTTAGCCAGAGACACAGTGACATTGTTCCCTTTAACCAGAGACACAGTGCCATTGTTCCCCTTTAACCAGAGACACAGTGACATTGGTCCCCTTTGACCAGAGGCACATTGACATTGTTCCCTTTAACCAGAGACACAGTGACATTGTTCCCTTCAAACAGAGACACAGTGACGTTGTTCCCTTTAACCAGAGACACAGTGACATTGTTCCCCTTTAGCCAGAGACACAGTGACATTGTTCCCTTTAAACAGAAACACAGTGACATTGTTCCCAATAACCAGAGGCACTGTGACATTGTTCCCTTTAACCCGAGACACAGTGACATTGTTCCCTTTAACCAGAGGCGCAGTGATATTGTTCCCTTTAACCAGAGGCACAGTGACATTGTTCCCCTTTAACCAGAGGGACAGTGACATTGTTCCCCTTTAACCAGAGACACAGCGACATTGTTCCGTTTTAACCTGAGGCACAGTGACATTGTTCCCTTTAACCAGAGACACCGTGACATTATTCCCCTTTAACCAGAAGCACAATGACATTGTTCCCGTTTAACAGAGACACAGTGACATTGTTCCCCTTTAACCAGAGACTGAGTGAGATTGTTCCCTTGAACCAGAGGCACAGTGACATGGTTCCCCTTTAACCAGAGGGACAGCGACATTGTTCCCTTTTAACAGAGACACAGTGACATTGTTCCCCTTTCACCAGACGCACAGTGACATTGTTCCCCATTAACCAGAGGCACATTGAAATTATTCCCTTTAAACAGAGACACAGTGATGTTGTTCCCTTTAACCAGAGACACAGTGACATTGTTCCCCTTTAGCCAGAGACACAGTGACATTGTTCCCTTTAAACAGAAACACACTGACATTGTTCCCTTTAACCAGAGACACAGTGCCATTGTTCCCCTTTAACCAGAGACACAGTGCCATTGTTCCCCTTTAACAGAGGCACAGTGATATTGTTTCCCTTTAACCAGAGACACAGTGACATTGTTCCCCTTTAACCAGAGGCACAGTGACATTGTTCCCCTTTAACCAGAGACAGAGTGAGATTGTTCCCTTTCACCAGAGGCAGAATGACATGGTTCCCCTTTAACCATAGACACAGTGAAATTGTTCCCCTTTAACCAGAGACACAGTGACATTGCTCCCTTTAACCAGGTGCACAGTGATATTGTTCCCCATTAACCAGACGCACAGTGACATTGTTCCCCTTTAACCAAAGACACAGTTACATGGTTCCCTTTAACCAGAGGCACAGTGAGTTGTTCCCCTTTAACCAGAGGCACAGTTACATTGTTCCCCTTTAACTAGAGGCACAGTGACATTGTTCCCCTTTAACCAGAGGCACAGTGATATTGTTCGCTTTAACCAGAGACACAGTTACATTGTTCCCTTTTATCAGAGACAGTGACATTGTTCCCCTTTAACCAGAGACAGAGTGATATTATTCCCTTTAACCAGAGACACAGTGATATTGCTCCCCTTGAACCAGAGACACAGTGACATTGTTCCCCTTTAACCAGAGACACAGTGACAATGTTCCCCTTTAACCAGAGGCACAGTGAAATTGTTCCCCTTTAACCAGAGGCACAGTGTCATTGTTCCCCTTAACCAGAAGCACTTTGACATTGTTCCCCTTTAACCAGAGACACAGTGACAATGTTCCCATTTAACCAGAGACACAGTGACATGGTTCCCCTTTAACCAGAGGCACATTGACATTGTTCCCCTTTAATCAGAGACAGAGTTACATGGTTCCCTTTAACCAGAGGCACAGTGAGTTGTTCCCCTTTAACCAGAGGCACAGTTACATTGTTCCACTTTAACCAGAGACAGAGTGACATTGTTCCCCTTTAACCAGAGGCACAGTGACATGGTTCCCCTTTAACCAGAGACACAGTGACATCGTTCCCTTTAACCAGAGGCACATTGTCATTGTTCCCCTTAAACAGAGACACAGTGACGTTGTTCCCTTTAACCAGAGGCACAGTGACATTGTTCCTTTCAACAGAGACACAGTGACATTGTTCCCCATTAAACAGAGACACAGTGACATTGTTCCCTTGAAGCAGAGGCACAGTTACATTGTTCCCCTTTAACCAGAGACACAGTGACATTGTTCCCCATTAAACAGAGACACAGTGACATTGTTCCCTTGAAGCAGAGGCACAGTTACATTGTTCCCCTTTACCCAGAGGCACAGTGATATTGCTCCCCTTTAACCATGGACAGAGTGACATTGTTCCCTTTAACCAGAGGCGCAGTGATATTGTTCCCCTTTAACCAGAGACACAGTGACATTGCTCCCTTTAACCAGAGGCACAGTGACATTGGTCCCCTTTAACCAGAGGCACAGTGACATTGTTCCCTTTAACCAGAGACACAGTGACATTGTTCCCTTTAACCAGAGGCGCAGTGATATTGTTCCCTTTAACCAGAGGCACAGTGATATCGCTCCCTTTAACCAGAGACAGAGTGACATTGTTCCCCTTTAACCAGAGACACAGTGACATGGTTCCCCTTTAACCAGAGGGACAGTGACATCGATCCCTTTAAACAGAGACACAGTGACTTACTTCGCCTTTAACCAGAGACACAGTGACATTGTTCACCTTTAACCAGAGACACAGTGACATTGCCACCTTTAACCAGAGACACTGCGACAATGTTCCCCTTTTAACCAGAGGCACAGTGACATTGTTCCCTCTAACCAGCGGCACAGTAACATTGTTCGCCTTTAACCAGAGACACAGTGACATTGTTCCCCTTTAACCAGAGACACAGCGACAATGTTCACCTTTAACCAGAGGCACAGTGACATTGTTCCCCTTTAACCAGAGGGACAGTGATTTCGTTCCCTTTGACCAGAGGGACAGTGACATTGTTCCCCTTTAACCAGAGGCACAGTGATATCGCTCCCTTTAACCAGAGGCCAAGTGCCATTGCTCCCTTTAACCAGAGGCACAGTGACAATGTTCCTTTTAACAGAGACACAGTGACATTGTTCCCCTTTAAACAGAGACACAGTGACATTGTTCCCCTTTAACCAGAGGCACAGTGATATTGTTCCCTTTAACCAGAGGCACAGTGACATTGCCCCCTTCAACCAGAGACAGAGTGACATTGTTCCCATTTAACCAGAGGGACAGTGATTTTGTTCCCTTTAACCAGAGACACAGTGACATTGCTGCCTTTACCCAGAGGCACAGTGACATTGCTCCCCTTAACCAGAGACAGAGTGACATTGTTCCCTTTAACCAGAGGCGCAGTGATATTGTTCCCCTTTAACCAGAGACACAGTGACATTGTTCCCTTTAACCAGAGACACAGTGCCATTGTTCCCCTTTAACCAGAGACACAGTGACATTGGTCCCCTTTGACCAGAGGCACATTGACATTGTTCCCTTTAACCAGAGACACAGTGACATTGTTCCCTTCAAACAGAGACACAGTGACGTTGTTCCCTTTAACCAGAGACACAGTGACATTGTTCCCCTTTAGCCAGAGACACAGTGACATTGTTCCCTTTAAACAGAAACACAGTGACATTGTTCCCAATAACCAGAGGCACTGTGACATTGTTCCCTTTAACCCGAGACACAGTGACATTGTTCCCTTTAACCAGAGGCGCAGTGATATTGTTCCCTTTAACCAGAGGCACAGTGACATTGTTCCCCTTTAACCAGAGGGACAGTGACATTGTTCCCCTTTAACCAGAGACACAGCGACATTGTTCCGTTTTAACCTGAGGCACAGTGACATTGTTCCCTTTAACCAGAGACACCGTGACATTATTCCCCTTTAACCAGAAGCACAATGACATTGTTCCCGTTTAACAGAGACACAGTGACATTGTTCCCCTTTAACCAGAGACTGAGTGAGATTGTTCCCTTGAACCAGAGGCACAGTGACATGGTTCCCCTTTAACCAGAGGGACAGCGACATTGTTCCCTTTTAACAGAGACACAGTGACATTGTTCCCCTTTCACCAGACGCACAGTGACATTGTTCCCCATTAACCAGAGGCACATTGAAATTATTCCCTTTAAACAGAGACACAGTGATGTTGTTCCCTTTAACCAGAGACACAGTGACATTGTTCCCCTTTAGCCAGAGACACAGTGACATTGTTCCCTTTAAACAGAAACACACTGACATTGTTCCCTTTAACCAGAGACACAGTGCCATTGTTCCCCTTTAACCAGAGACACAGTGCCATTGTTCCCCTTTAACAGAGGCACAGTGATATTGTTTCCCTTTAACCAGAGACACAGTGACATTGTTCCCCTTTAACCAGAGGCACAGTGACATTGTTCCCCTTTAACCAGAGACAGAGTGAGATTGTTCCCTTTCACCAGAGGCAGAATGACATGGTTCCCCTTTAACCATAGACACAGTGAAATTGTTCCCCTTTAACCAGAGACACAGTGACATTGCTCCCTTTAACCAGGTGCACAGTGATATTGTTCCCCATTAACCAGACGCACAGTGACATTGTTCCCCTTTAACCAAAGACACAGTTACATGGTTCCCTTTAACCAGAGGCACAGTGAGTTGTTCCCCTTTAACCAGAGGCACAGTTACATTGTTCCCCTTTAACTAGAGGCACAGTGACATTGTTCCCCTTTAACCAGAGGCACAGTGATATTGTTCGCTTTAACCAGAGACACAGTTACATTGTTCCCTTTTATCAGAGACAGTGACATTGTTCCCCTTTAACCAGAGACAGAGTGATATTATTCCCTTTAACCAGAGACACAGTGATATTGCTCCCCTTGAACCAGAGACACAGTGACATTGTTCCCCTTTAACCAGAGACACAGTGACAATGTTCCCCTTTAACCAGAGGCACAGTGAAATTGTTCCCCTTTAACCAGAGGCACAGTGTCATTGTTCCCCTTAACCAGAAGCACTTTGACATTGTTCCCCTTTAACCAGAGACACAGTGACAATGTTCCCATTTAACCAGAGACACAGTGACATGGTTCCCCTTTAACCAGAGGCACATTGACATTGTTCCCCTTTAATCAGAGACAGAGTTACATGGTTCCCTTTAACCAGAGGCACAGTGAGTTGTTCCCCTTTAACCAGAGGCACAGTTACATTGTTCCACTTTAACCAGAGACAGAGTGACATTGTTCCCCTTTAACCAGAGGCACAGTGACATGGTTCCCCTTTAACCAGAGACACAGTGACATCGTTCCCTTTAACCAGAGGCACATTGTCATTGTTCCCCTTAAACAGAGACACAGTGACGTTGTTCCCTTTAACCAGAGGCACAGTGACATTGTTCCTTTCAACAGAGACACAGTGACATTGTTCCCCATTAAACAGAGACACAGTGACATTGTTCCCTTGAAGCAGAGGCACAGTTACATTGTTCCCCTTTAACCAGAGACACAGTGACATTGTTCCCCATTAAACAGAGACACAGTGACATTGTTCCCTTGAAGCAGAGGCACAGTTACATTGTTCCCCTTTACCCAGAGGCACAGTGATATTGCTCCCCTTTAACCATGGACAGAGTGACATTGTTCCCTTTAACCAGAGGCGCAGTGATATTGTTCCCCTTTAACCAGAGACAGAGTGATATTATTCCCTTTAACCAGAGACACAGTGATATTGCTCCCCTTGAACCAGAGACACAGTGACATTGTTCCCCTTTAACCAGAGACACAGTGACAATGTTCCCCTTTAACCAGAGGCACAGTGAAATTGTTCCCCTTTAACCAGAGGCACAGTGTCATTGTTCCCCTTAACCAGAAGCACTTTGACATTGTTCCCCTTTAACCAGAGACACAGTGACAATGTTCCCATTTAACCAGAGACACAGTGACATGGTTCCCCTTTAACCAGAGGCACATTGACATTGTTCCCCTTTAATCAGAGACAGAGTTACATGGTTCCCTTTAACCAGAGGCACAGTGAGTTGTTCCCCTTTAACCAGAGGCACAGTTACATTGTTCCACTTTAACCAGAGACAGAGTGACATTGTTCCCCTTTAACCAGAGGCACAGTGACATGGTTCCCCTTTAACCAGAGACACAGTGACATCGTTCCCTTTAACCAGAGGCACATTGTCATTGTTCCCCTTAAACAGAGACACAGTGACGTTGTTCCCTTTAACCAGAGGCACAGTGACATTGTTCCTTTCAACAGAGACACAGTGACATTGTTCCCCATTAAACAGAGACACAGTGACATTGTTCCCTTGAAGCAGAGGCACAGTTACATTGTTCCCCTTTAACCAGAGACACAGTGACATTGTTCCCCATTAAACAGAGACACAGTGACATTGTTCCCTTGAAGCAGAGGCACAGTTACATTGTTCCCCTTTACCCAGAGGCACAGTGATATTGCTCCCCTTTAACCATGGACAGAGTGACATTGTTCCCTTTAACCAGAGGCGCAGTGATATTGTTCCCCTTTAACCAGAGACACAGTGACATTGCTCCCTTTAACCAGAGGCACAGTGACATTGGTCCCCTTTAACCAGAGGCACAGTGACATTGTTCCCTTTAACCAGAGACACAGTGACATTGTTCCCTTTAACCAGAGGCGCAGTGATATTGTTCCCTTTAACCAGAGGCACAGTGATATCGCTCCCTTTAACCAGAGACAGAGTGACATTGTTCCCCTTTAACCAGAGACACAGTGACATGGTTCCCCTTTAACCAGAGGGACAGTGACATCGATCCCTTTAAACAGAGACACAGTGACTTACTTCGCCTTTAACCAGAGACACAGTGACATTGTTCACCTTTAACCAGAGACACAGTGACATTGCCACCTTTAACCAGAGACACTGCGACAATGTTCCCCTTTTAACCAGAGGCACAGTGACATTGTTCCCTCTAACCAGCGGCACAGTAACATTGTTCGCCTTTAACCAGAGACACAGTGACATTGTTCCCCTTTAACCAGAGACACAGCGACAATGTTCACCTTTAACCAGAGGCACAGTGACATTGTTCCCCTTTAACCAGAGGGACAGTGATTTCGTTCCCTTTGACCAGAGGGACAGTGACATTGTTCCCCTTTAACCAGAGGCACAGTGATATCGCTCCCTTTAACCAGAGGCCAAGTGCCATTGCTCCCTTTAACCAGAGGCACAGTGACAATGTTCCTTTTAACAGAGACACAGTGACATTGTTCCCCTTTAAACAGAGACACAGTGACATTGTTCCCCTTTAACCAGAGGCACAGTGATATTGTTCCCTTTAACCAGAGGCACAGTGACATTGCCCCCTTCAACCAGAGACAGAGTGACATTGTTCCCATTTAACCAGAGGGACAGTGATTTTGTTCCCTTTAACCAGAGACACAGTGACATTGCTGCCTTTACCCAGAGGCACAGTGACATTGCTCCCCTTAACCAGAGACAGAGTGACATTGTTCCCTTTAACCAGAGGCGCAGTGATATTGTTCCCCTTTAACCAGAGACACAGTGACATTGCTCCCTTTAACCAGAGGCACAGTGACATTGGTCCCCTTTAACTAGAGGCACAGTGACGTTGTTCCCCTTTAACTAGAGGCACAGTGACATTGTTCCCCTTTAACCAGAGACACAGTGACGTTGTTCCCCTTTAGCCAGAGACACAGTGACATTGTTCCCTTTAACCAGAGACACAGTGCCATTGTTCCCCTTTAGCCAGAGACACAGTGCCATTGTTCCCCTTTAACCAGAGACACAGTGACATTGGTCCCCTTTGACCAGAGGCACATTGACATTGTTCCCTTTAACCAGAGACACAGTGACATTGTTCCCTTCAAACAGAGACACAGTGACTTTGTTCCCTTTAACCAGAGACACAGTGACATTGTTCCCCTTTAGCCAGAGACACAGTGACATTGTTCCCTTTAAACAGAAACACAGTGACATTGTTCCCAATAACCAGAGGCACTGTGACATTGTTCCCTTTAACCCGAGACACAGTGACATTGTTCCCTTTAACCAGAGGCGCAGTGATATTGTTCCCTTTAACCAGAGGCACAGTGACATTGTTCCCCTTTAACCAGAGGGACAGTGACATTGTTCCCCTTTAACCAGAGACACAGCGACATTGTTCCGTTTTAACCTGAGGCACAGTGACATTGTTCCCTTTAACCAGAGACACCGTGACATTATTCCCCTTTAACCAGAAGCACAATGACATTGTTCCCGTTTAACAGAGACACAGTGACATTGTTCCCCTTTAACCAGAGACTGAGTGAGATTGTTCCCTTGAACCAGAGGCACAGTGACATGGTTCCCCTTTAACCAGAGGGACAGCGACATTGTTCCCTTTTAACAGAGACACAGTGACATTGTTCCCCTTTCACCAGAGGCACAGTGACATTGTTCCCCATTAACCAGAGGCACATTGAAATTATTCCCTTTAAACAGAGACACAGTGATGTTGTTCCCTTTAACCAGAGACACAGTGACATTGTTCCCCTTTAGCCAGAGACACAGTGACATTGTTCCCTTTAAACAGAAACACACTGACATTGTTCCCTTTAACCAGAGACACAGTGCCATTGTTCCCCTTTAACCAGAGACACAGTGCCATTGTTCCCCTTTAACAGAGGCACAGTGATATTGTTTCCCTTTAACCAGAGACACAGTGACATTGTTCCCCTTTAACCAGAGGCACAGTGACATTGTTCCCCTTTAACCAGAGACAGAGTGAGTTTGTTCCCTTTCACCAGAGGCAGAGTGACATGGTTCCCCTTTAACCATAGACACAGTGAAATTGTTCCCCTTTAACCAGAGACACAGTGACATTGCTCGCTTTAACCAGGTGCACAGTGATATTGTTCCCCATTAACCAGACGCACAGTGACATTGTTCCCCTTTAACCAAAGACACAGTTACATGGTTCCCTTTAACCAGAGGCACAGTGAGTTGTTCCCCTTTAACCAGAGGCACAGTTACATTGTTCCCCTTTAACTAGAGGCACAGTGACATTGTTCCCCTTTAACCAGAGGCACAGTGATATTGTTCGCTTTAACCAGAGACACAGTTACATTGTTCCCTTTTATCAGAGACAGTGACATTGTTCCCCTTTAACCAGAGACAGAGTGATATTATTCCCTTTAACCAGAGACACAGTGATATTGCTCCCCTTGAACCAGAGGCACAGTGACATTGTTCCCTTTTAACCAGAGACACAGTGACATTGTTCCCCTTTAACCAGAGACACAGTGACAATGTTCCCCTTTAACCAGAGGCACAGTGAAATTGTTCCCCTTTAACCAGAGGCACAGTGTCATTGTTCCCCTTAACCAGAAGCACTTTGACATTGTTCCCCTTTAACCAGAGACACAGTGACAATGTTCCCATTTAACCAGAGACACAGTGACATGGTTCCCCTTTAACTAGAGGCACATTGACATTGTTCCCCTTTAATCAGAGACAGAGTTACATGGTTCCCTTTAACCAGAGGCACAGTGAGTTGTTCCCCTTTAACCAGAGGCACAGTTACATTGTTCCACTTTAACCAGAGACAGAGTGACATTGTTCCCCTTTAACCAGAGGCACAGTGATATTGCTCCCCTTGAACCAGAGGCACAGTGACATTGTTCCCTTTTAACCAGAGACACAGTGACATTGTTCCCCTTTAACCAGAGACACAGTGACAATGTTCCCCTTTAACCAGAGGCACAGTGAAATTGTTCCCCTTTAACCAGAGGCACAGTGTCATTGTTCCCCTTAACCAGAAGCACTTTGACATTGTTCCCCTTTAACCAGAGACACAGTGACAATGTTCCCATTTAACCAGAGACACAGTGACATGGTTCCCCTTTAACCAGAGGCACATTGACATTGTTCCCCTTTAATCAGAGACAGAGTTACATGGTTCCCTTTAACCAGAGGCACAGTGAGTTGTTCCCCTTTAACCAGAGGCACAGTTACATTGTTCCACTTTAACCAGAGACAGAGTGACATTGTTCCCCTTTAACCAGAGGCACAGTGACATGGTTCCCCTTTAACCAGAGACACAGTGACATCGTTCCCTTTAACCAGAGGCACATTGTCATTGTTCCCCTTAAACAGAGACACAGTGACGTTGTTCCCTTTAACCAGAGGCACAGTGACATTGTTCCTTTCAACAGAGACACAGTGACATTGTTCCCCATTAAACAGAGACACAGTGACATTGTTCCCTTGAAGCAGAGGCACAGTTACATTGTTCCCCTTTAACCAGAGACACAGTGACATTGTTCCCCATTAAACAGAGACACAGTGACATTGTTCCCTTGAAGCAGAGGCACAGTTACATTGTTCCCCTTTACCCAGAGGCACAGTGATATTGCTCCCCTTTAACCATGGACAGAGTGACATTGTTCCCTTTAACCAGAGGCGCAGTGATATTGTTCCCCTTTAACCAGAGACACAGTGACATTGCTCCCTTTAACCAGAGGCACAGTGACATTGGTCCCCTTTAACCAGAGGCACAGTGACATTGTTCCCTTTAACCAGAGACACAGTGACATTGTTCCCTTTAACCAGAGGCGCAGTGATATTGTTCCCTTTAACCAGAGGCACAGTGATATCGCTCCCTTTAACCAGAGACAGAGTGACATTGTTCCCCTTTAACCAGAGACACAGTGACATGGTTCCCCTTTAACCAGAGGGACAGTGACATCGATCCCTTTAAACAGAGACACAGTGACTTACTTCGCCTTTAACCAGAGACACAGTGACATTGTTCACCTTTAACCAGAGACACAGTGACATTGCCACCTTTAACCAGAGACACTGCGACAATGTTCCCCTTTTAACCAGAGGCACAGTGACATTGTTCCCTCTAACCAGCGGCACAGTAACATTGTTCGCCTTTAACCAGAGACACAGTGACATTGTTCCCCTTTAACCAGAGACACAGCGACAATGTTCACCTTTAACCAGAGGCACAGTGACATTGTTCCCCTTTAACCAGAGGGACAGTGATTTCGTTCCCTTTGACCAGAGGGACAGTGACATTGTTCCCCTTTAACCAGAGGCACAGTGATATCGCTCCCTTTAACCAGAGGCCAAGTGCCATTGCTCCCTTTAACCAGAGGCACAGTGACAATGTTCCTTTTAACAGAGACACAGTGACATTGTTCCCCTTTAAACAGAGACACAGTGACATTGTTCCCCTTTAACCAGAGGCACAGTGATATTGTTCCCTTTAACCAGAGGCACAGTGACATTGTTCCCTTTAACCAGAGGCACAGTGACATTGTTCCCCTTTAAACAGAGACACAGTGACATTGTTCCCCTTTAACCAGAGGCACAGTGATATTGTTCCCTTTAACCAGAGGCACAGTGATATTGTTCCCTTTAACCAGAGGCACAGTGACATTGCCCCCTTCAACCAGAGACAGAGTGACATTGTTCCCATTTAACCAGAGGGACAGTGATTTTGTTCCCTTTAACCAGAGACACAGTGACATTGCTGCCTTTACCCAGAGGCACAGTGACATTGCTCCCCTTAACCAGAGACAGAGTGACATGGTTCCCTTTAACCAGAGGCGCAGTGATATTGTTCCCCTTTAACCAGAGACACAGTGACATTGCTCCCTTTAACCAGAGGCACAGTGACATTGGTCCCCTTTAACTAGAGGCACAGTGACGTTGTTCCCCTTTAACTAGAGGCACAGTGACATTGTTCCCTTTAACCAGAGACAGAGTGACATTGTTCCCTTTAACCAGAGGCGCAGTGATATTGTTCCCCTTTAACCAGAGACACAGTGACATATTTCCCTTTAACCAGAGACATAGTGACATTGTTCCCCTTTAACTAGAGGCACAGTGACGTTGTTCCCCTTTAACTAGAGGCACAGTGACATTGTTCCCTTTAACCAGAGACACAGTGACATTGTTCCCTTTAACCAGAGGCATAGTGATATTGTCCCCTTTAGCCAGGGACACAGTGACATTGTTCCCTTTAACCAGAGGCACAGTGACATTGCTCCCTTTAACCAGAAGCACAGTGATGTTGTTCCCCTTTAACCAGAGGCACAGTGATATTGTTCCCTTTAACCAGAGACACAGTGACATTGTTCCCTTTAACCAGAGGCACATTGATATTGTCCCCTTTAGCCAGGGACACAGTGACATTGTTCCCTTTAACCAGAGACATAGAGACATTGTTCCCCTTTAACCAGAGGCACAGTGACATTGTTCCCCTTTAACCAGAGACACAGTGACTTAGTTCCCCTTTAACCACAGACACAGTGACATTGTTCCCTTTAACCCGAGACACAGTGACATTGTTCCCTTTACCCAGAAGCACAGTTACATTGTTCCCTTTTAACCAGAGGCACAGTGACATTGGTCCCCTTTAACCAGAGGCACAGTGACATTGTTCCCTTTAACCAGAGGCACTGTGACATTGTTCCCTTTAACCCGAGACACAGTGACATTTTTCCCTTTAACCAGAGGCGCAGCGATATTGTTCCCGTTAACCAGAGACACAGTGACATTGTTCCCTTTTAACCAGACGCACAGTGACATTGTTCCCTTTTAACAGAGACAAAGTGACATTGTTCCCCTTTAACCAGAGGCACAGTGACATTGTTCCGCTTTAACCAGAGGGACAGTGATATCGTTCCCTTTAACCAGAGGCACAGTGACATTGCTCCCCTTTAACCAGAGACAGAGTGAGATTGTTCCCTTTAACTAGAGGCACAGTGACATGGTTCCCCTTTAACCAGAGGGACAGTGACATCGTTCCCTTTAACCAGAGACACAGTGACTTACTTCGCCTTTAACCAGAGACACAGTGACATTGTTCGCCTTTAACCAGAGACACAGTGATATTGTTCCCCTTTAATCAGAGACAGAGTTACGTGGTACCCATTAAGCAGAGGCACAGTTTAATTGGTCCCCTTTAACCTGAGGCACAGTGAGTTGTTCCCCTTTAACCAGAGGCACAGTTACATTGTTCCCCTTTAACTAGAGGCACAGTGAAATTGTTCCCCTTTAACCAGAGGCACAGTGTCATTGTTCCCCTTAACCAGAAGCACAGTGACATTGTTCCCCTTTAACCAGAGACACAGTGACAATGTTCCCATTTAACCAGAGACACAGTGACATGGTTCCCTTTAACCAGAGGGACAGTGACATCGTTCCTTTTAACCAGAGGCACATTGACATCGTTCCCCTTTAATCAGAGACAGAGTTACATGGTTCCCTTTAACCAGAGGCACAGTGAGTTGTTCCCCTTTAACCAGAGGCACAGTTACATTGCTCCCTTTAACCAGAGGGACAGTGACATCGTTCCCTTTATCCAGAGGCACATTGACAGTGTTCTCCTTAAACCAGAGACACAGTGACTTAGTTCCCCTTTAACCACAGACACAGCGACAATGTTCCCCTTTAACGAGAGGCACAGTGACATTGTTCCACTTTAACCAGAGACACAGTGACATTGTTCCCCATAACCAGAAGCACAGTGACATTGTTCCCCTTTAACCAGAGACACAGTGACAATGTTCCCCTTTAACCAGAGGCACAGTGACATTGCTCCCTTTTACCAGAGACACAGTGACATTGTTCCCTTTAACCAGAGACACAGTGACATTGTTCCCCTTTAACCAGAGGCACAGTGACATTGTTCCTTTTAACAGAGACACAGTGACATTGTTCCCCTTTAACCAGAGACACAGTGACATTGTTCCCCTTTAACCAGAGACACAGTGACATTGTTCCCCTTTAACCAGAGGCACAGTGACATTACTCCCCTTTAACCAGAGGGACAGTGACATCGTTCCCTTTAACCAGCGGCACAGTGATATTGTTCCCCTTTAACCAGAGGCACGGTGACATTGTTCCCCTTTAACCAGAGACAGAGTGAGATTGTTCGCTTTAACCAGAGACACAGTTACATTGTTCCCTTTTATCAGAGACACAGTGACATTGTTCCCCTTTAACCAGAGACAGAGTGATATTATTCCCTTTAACCAGAGACACAGTGATATTGCTCCCCTTGAACCAGAGGCACAGTGACATTGTTCCCTTTTAACCAGAGACACAGTGACATTGTTCCCCTTTAACCAGAGACACAGTGACAATGTTCCCCTTTAACCAGAGGCACAGTGAAATTGTTCCCCTTTAACCAGAGGCACAGTGTCATTGTTCCCCTTAACCAGAAGCACTTTGACATTGTTCCCCTTTAACCAGAGACACAGTGACAATGTTCCCATTTAACCAGAGACACAGTGACATGGTTCCCCTTTAACCAGAGACACAGTGACATTGTTCTCTTTACCCAGAAGCACAGTGACATGGTTCCCTTTTAACCAGACGCACAGTGACATTGTTCCCTGTAACCAGAGACACAGTGACATTGCTCCCCTTTACCCAGAGGCACAGTGACATGGTTCCCCTTTAACCAGAGGGACAGTGACATTATTCCCCTTTAATCAGAGACAGAGTTACATGGTTCCCTTTAACCAGAGGCACAGTGAGTTGTTCCCCTTTAACCAGAGGCACAGTTACATTGTTCCACTTTAACCTGAGACAGAGTGAGATTGTTCCCTTTAACCAGAGGCACAGTGACATGGTTCCCCTTTAACTAGAGGGACAGTGAAATCGTTCCCTTTCACCAGAGGCACATTGACATTGTTCCCCTTAAACCAGAGACACAGTGACATTGCTCCCCTTTACCCAGAGGCACAGTGACATGGTTCTCTTTAACCAGAGACACAGTGACATTGTTCCCCTTAACCAGAAGCACAGTGACATTGTTCCCCTTTAACCAGAGACACAGCGACATTGTTCCCCTTTAACCTGAGGCACAGTGACATTGTTCCCTTTAACCAGAGACACCGTGACATTATTCCCCTTTAACCAGAGGCACAGTGACATTGCTCCCTTTAACCAGAGGCACAGTGACATTGTTCCTTTCAACAGAGACACAGTGACATTGTTCCCCATTAAACAGAGACACAGTGACATTGTTCCCTTGAAGCAGAGGCACAGTTACATTGTTCCCCTTTAACCAGAGGCACAGTGACATTGTTCCCCTTTAACCAGAGACACAGTGACATTGCTGCCTTTACCCAGAGGCACAGTGATATTGCTCCCCCTTAACCATGGACAGAGTGACATTGTTCCCTTTAACCAGAGGCGCAGTGATATTGTTCCCCTTTAACCAGAGACACAGTGACATTGCTCCCTTTAACCAGAGGCACAGTGACATTGGTCCCCTTTAACCAGAGGCACAGTGACATTGTTCCCTTTAACCAGAGGCACAGTGATATTGTTCCCTTTAACCAGATGCACAGTGATATCGCTCCCTTTAACCAGAGACACAGTGACGTTGTTCCCCTTTAGCCAGAGACAGAGTGAGATTGTTCCCTTTAACTAGAGGCACAGTGACATGGTTCCCCTTTAACCAGAGGGACAGTGACATCGATCCCTTTAAACAGAGACACAGTGACTTACTTCGCCTTTAACCAGAGACACAGTGACATTGTTCCCCTTTAACCAGAGACACAGTGACATTGCCACCTTTAACCAGATACACTGCGACAATGTTCCCCTTTTAACCAGAGGCACAGTGACATTGTTCCCTCTAACCAGCGGCACAGTAACATTGTTCGCCTTTAACCAGAGACACAGTGACATTGTTCCCCTTTAACCAGAGACACAGCGACAATGTTCCCCTTTAACCAGAGACACAGTGACAATGTTCCCCTTTAACCAGAGGCACAGTGAAATTGTTCCCCTTTAACCAGAGGCACAGTGTCATTGTTCCCCTTAACCAGAAGCACTTTGACATTGTTCCCCTTTAACCAGAGACACAGTGACAATGTTCCCATTTAACCAGAGACACAGTGACATGGTTCCCCTTTAACCAGAGGCACATTGACATTGTTCCCCTTTAATCAGAGACAGAGTTACATGGTTCCCTTTAACCAGAGGCACAGTGAGTTGTTCCCCTTTAACCAGAGGCACAGTTACATTGTTCCACTTTAACCAGAGATAGAGTGACATTGTTCCCCTTTAACCAGAGGCACAGTGACATGGTTCCCCTTTAACCAGAGACACAGTGACATCGTTCCCTTTAACCAGAGGCACATTGTCATTGTTCCCCTTAAACCAGAGACACAGTGACGTTGTTCCCTTTAACCAGAGACACAGTGACATTGTTCCCCTTTTAGCCAGAGACACAGTGACATTGTTCCCTTTAACCAGAGACACAGTGACATTGTTCTCTTTACCCAGAAGCACAGTGACATGGTTCCCTTTTAACCAGACGCACAGTGACATTGTTCCTTTTAACAGAGACACAGTGTATTGTTCCCCTTTAACCAGAGACACAGTGACATTGCTCCCCTTTACCCAGAGGCACAGTGACATGGTTCCCCTTTAACCAGAGGGACAGTGACATTGTTCCCCTTTAATCAGAGACAGAGTTACATGGTTCCCTTTAACCAGAGGCACAGTGAGTTGTTCCCCTTTAACCAGAGGCACAGTTACATTGTTCCACTTTAACCAGAGACAGAGTGAGATTGTTCCCTTTAACCAGAGGCACAGTGACATGGTTCCCCTTAAACCAGAGACACAGTGACATTGTTCCCTTTAACCAGAGACACAGTGACATTGTTCCCCTTTTAGCCAGAGACACAGTGACATTGTTCCCTTTAACCAGAGACACAGTGACATTGTTCCCCTTTAACCAGAGGCACAGTGACATTGTTCTCTTTACAAGAAGCACAGTGACATGGTTCCCTTTTAACCAGACGCACAGCGACAATGTTCACCTTTAACCAGAGGCACAGTGACATTGTTCCCCTTTGACCAGAGACACAGTGACATTGTTCCCCTTAACCAGAAGCACAGTGACATTGTTCCCCTTTAACCAGAGACACAGTGACATTGTTCCCCTTTAACCAGAGAAACAGTGACATTGTTCCCCTTTAACCAGAGGCACAGTGACATTGTTCCTTTTAACAGAGACACAATGACGTTGTTCCCCTTTAAACAGAGACACAGTGACATTGTTCCCCTTTAACCAGAGGCACAGTGACATTGCTCCCCTTTAACCAGAGGGACAGTGACATCGTTCCCTTTAACCAGCGGCACAGTGATATTGTTCCCCTTTAACCAGAGGCACGGTGACATTGTTCCCCTTTAACCAGAGACAGAGTGAGATTGTTCCCTTTAACTAGAGGCACAAAGACATGGTTCCCCTTTAACCAGAGGGACAGTGACATCGTTCCCTTTAACCAGAGGCACATTGTCATTGTTCCCCTTAAACCAGAGACACAGTGACGTTGTTCCCTTTAACCAGAGACACAGTGACATTGTTCCCCTTTTAGCCAGAGACACAGTGACATTGTTCCCTTTAACCAGAGACACAGTGACATTGTTCCCCTTTAACCAGAGACACAGTGACATTGTTCTCTTTACCCAGAAGCACAGTGACATGGTTCCCTTTTAACCAGACGCACAGTGACATTGTTCCTTTTAACAGAGACACAGTGCCATTGTTCCCCTTTAACCAGAGACACAGTGACATTGCTCCCCTTTACCCAGAGGCACAGTGACATGGTTCCCCTTTAACCAGAGGGACAGTGACATTGTTCCCCTTTAATCAGAGACAGAGTTACATGGTTCCCTTTAACCAGAGGCACAGTGAGTTGTTCCCCTTTAACCAGAGGCACAGTTACATTGTTCCACTTTAACCAGAGACAGAGTGAGATTGTTCCCTTTAGCCAGAGGCACAGTGACATGGTTCCCCTTAAACCAGAGACACAGTGACATTGTTCCCTTTAACCAGAGACACAGTGACATTGTTCCCCTTTTAGCCAGAGACACAGTGACATTGTTCCCTTTAACCAGAGACACAGTGACATGGTTCCCTTTTAACCAGACGCACAGTGACATTGTTCCTTTTAACAGAGACACAGTGCCATTGTTCCCCTTAAACCAGAGACACAGTGACATTGCTCCCCTTTACCCAGAGGCACAGTGACATGGTTCCCTTTAACCAGAGACACAGTGACATTGTTCCCCTTAACCGGAAGCACAGTGACATTGTTCCCCTTTAACCAGAGACACAGCGACATTGTTCCCCTTTAACCTGAGGCACAGTGACATTGTTCCCTTTAACCAGAGACACCGTGACATTATTCCCCTTTAACCAGAGGCACAGTGACATTGCTCCCTTTAACCAGAGGCACAGTGACATTGTTCCTTTCAACAGAGACACAGTGACATTGTTCCCCATTAAACAGAGACACAGTGACATTGTTCCCTTGAAGCAGAGGCACAGTTACATTGTTCCCCTTTAACCAGAGACACAGTGACATTGTTCCCCATTAAACAGAGACACAGTGACATTGTTCCCTTGAAGCAGAGGCACAGTTACATTGTTCGCCGTTACCCAGAGGCACAGTGATATTGCTCCCCTTTAACCATGGACAGAGTGACATTGTTCCCTTTAACCAGAGGCGCAGTGATATTGTTCCCCTTTAACCAGAGACACAGTGACATTGTTCCCCTTTAACCAGAGGCACAGTGACATTGTTCTCTTTACAAGAAGCACAGTGACATGGTTCCCTTTTAACCAGACGCACAGCGACAATGTTCACCTTTAACCAGAGGCACAGTGACATTGTTCCCCTTTGACCAGAGACACAGTGACATTGTTCCCCTTAACCAGAAGCACAGTGACATTGTTCCCCTTTAACCAGAGACACAGTGACATTGTTCCCCTTTAACCAGAGAAACAGTGACATTGTTCCCCTTTAACCAGAGGCACAGTGACAATGTTCCTTTTAACAGAGACACAGTGACGTTGTTCCCCTTTAAACAGAGACACAGTGACATTGTTCCCCTTTAACCAGAGGCACAGTGACATTGCTCCCCTTTAACCAGAGGGACAGTGACATCGTTCCCTTTAACCAGCGGCACAGTGATATTGTTCCCCTTTAACCAGAGGCACGGTGACATTGTTCCCCTTTAACCAGAGACAGAGTGAGATTGTTCCCTTTAACTAGAGGCACAAAGACATGGTTCCCCTTTAACCAGAGGGACAGTGATTTCGTTCCCTTTGACCAGAGGGACAGTGACATATTTCCCCTTTAACCAGAGGCACAGTGATATCGCTCCCTTTAACCAGAGGCCAAGTGCCATTGCTCCCTTTAACCAGAGGCACAGTGACAATGTTCCTTTTAACAGAGACACAGTGACATTGTTCCCCTTTAAACAGAGACACAGTGACATTGTTCCCCTTTAACCAGAGGCACAGTGATATTGTTCCCTTTAACCAGAGGCACAGTGACATTGCCCCCTTCAACCAGAGAGAGAGTGACATTGTTCCCATTTAACCAGAGGGACAGTGATTTTGTTCCCTTTAACCAGAGACACAGTGACATTGCTGCCTTTACCCAGAGGCACAGTGACATTGCTCCCCTTAACCAGAGACAGAGTGACATTGTTCCCTTTAAACAGAAGCGCAGTGATATTGTTCCCCTTTAACCAGAGACACAGTGACATTGCTCCCTTTAACCAGAGGCACAGTGACATTGTTCCCCTTTAACCAGAGGCACAGTGATATTGTTCGCTTTAACCAGAGACACAGTTACATTGTTCCCTTTTATCAGAGACACAGTGACATTGTTCCCCTTTAACCAGAGACAGAATGATATT
This sequence comes from Chiloscyllium punctatum, assembly GCF_047496795.1. NCBI lineage: Eukaryota > Metazoa > Chordata > Chondrichthyes > Orectolobiformes > Hemiscylliidae > Chiloscyllium > Chiloscyllium punctatum. The sequence continues at coordinate 118,012,909 of NC_092741.1, read as the reverse complement.
ATTCCCTTTAACCAGAGACACAGTGATATTGCTCCCCTTGAACCAGAGGCACAGTGACATTGTTCCCTTTTAACCAGAGGCACAGTGACATTGTTCCCTTTTAACCAGAGGCACAGTGAAATTGTTCCCCTTTAACCAGAGGCACAGTGTCATTGTTCCCCTTAACCAGAAGCACTTTGACATTGTTCCCCTTTAACCAGAGACACAGTGACAATGTTCCCATTTAACCAGAGACACAGTGACATGGTTCCCCTTTAACCAGAGGCACATTGACATTGTTCCCCTTTAATCAGAGACAGAGTTACTTGGTTCCCTTTAACCAGAGGCACAGTGAGTTGTTCACCTTTAACCAGAGGCACAGTTACATTGTTCCACTTTAACCAGAGACAGAGTGACATTGTTCCCCTTTAACCAGAGGCACAGTGACATGGTTCCCCTTTAACCAGAGGGACAGTGACATCGTTCCCTTTAACCAGAGGCACATTGTCATTGTTCCCCTTAAACCAGAGACACAGTGACGTTGTTCCCTTTAACCAGAGACACAGTGACATTGTTCCCCTTTTAGCCAGAGACATAGTGACATTGTTCCCTTTAACCAGAGACACAGTGACATTGTTCCCCTTTAACCAGAGACACAGTGACATTGTTCTCTTTACCCAGAAGCACAGTGACATGGTTCCCTTTTAACCAGACGCACAGTGACATTGTTCCTTTTAACAGAGACACAGTGACATTGCTCCCCTTTACCCAGAGGCACAGTGACATGGTTCCCCTTTAACCAGAGGGACAGTGACATTGTTCCCCTTTAATCAGAGACAGAGTGAGATTGTTCCCTTTAGCCAGAGGCACAGTGACATGGTTCCCCTTAAACCAGAGACACAGTGACATTGTTCCCTTTAACCAGAGACACAGTGACATTGTTCCCCTTTTAGCCAGAGACACAGTGACATTGTTCCCTTTAACCAGAGACACAGTGACATTGTTCCCCTTTAACCAGAGGCACAGTGACATTGTTCTCTTTACAAGAAGCACAGTGACATGGTTCCCTTTTAACCAGACGCACAGTGACATTGTTCCTTTTAACAGAGACACAGTGCCATTGTTCCCCTTAAACCAGAGACACAGTGACATTGCTCCCCTTTACCCAGAGGCACAGTGACATGGTTCCCTTTAACCAGAGACACAGTGACATTGTTCCCCTTAACCGGAAGCACAGTGACATTGTTCCCCTTTAACCAGAGACACAGCGACATTGTTCCCCTTTAACCTGAGGCACAGTGACATTGTTCCCTTTAACCAGAGACACCGTGACATTATTCCCCTTTAACCAGAGGCACAGTGACATTGCTCCCTTTAACCAGAGGCACAGTGACATTGTTCCTTTCAACAGAGACACAGTGACATTGTTCCCCATTAAACAGAGACACAGTGACATTGTTCCCTTGAAGCAGAGGCACAGTTACATTGTTCCCCTTTAACCAGAGACACAGTGACATTGTTCCCCATTAAACAGAGACACAGTGACATTGTTCCCTTGAAGCAGAGGCACAGTTACATTGTTCCCCTTTACCCAGAGGCACAGTGATATATCTCCTCTTTAACCATGGACAGAGTGACATTGTTCCCTTTAACCAGAGGCGCAGTGATATTGTTCCCCTTTAACCAGAGACACAGTGACATTGCTCCCTTTAACCAGAGGCACAGTGACATTGGTCCCCTTTAACCAGAGGCACAGTGACATTGTTCCCTTTAACCAGAGACACAGTGACATTGTTCCCTTTAACCAGAGGCGCAGTGATATTGTTCCCTTTAACCAGAGGCACAGTGATATCGCTCCCTTTAACCAGAGACAGAGTGACATTGTTCCCCTTTAACCAGAGACACAGTGACGTTGTTCCCCTTTAGCCAGAGACAGAGTGAGATTGTTCCCTTTAACTAGAGGCACAGTGACATGGTTCCCCTTTAACCAGAGGGACAGTGACATCGATCCCTTTAAACAGAGACACAGTGACTTACTTCGCCTTTAACCAGAGACACAGTGACATTGTTCACCTTTAACCAGAGACACAGTGACATTGCCACCTTTAACCAGAGACACTGCGACAATGTTCCCCTTTTAACCAGAGGCACAGTGACATTGTTCCCTCTAACCAGCGGCACAGTAACATTGTTCGCCTTTAACCAGAGACACAGTGACATTGTTCCCCTTTAACCAGAGACACAGCGACAATGTTCACCTTTAACCAGAGGCACAGTGACATTGTTCGCCTTTAACCAGAGACACAGTGACATTGTTCCCCTTTAACCAGAGACACAGTGACATTGTTCCCCTTTAACCTGAGGCACAGTGACATTGTTCCGTTTAACCAGAGACACCGTGACATTATTCCCCTTTAACCAGATGCACAGTGACATTGTTCCCTTTAACCAGAGGCACAGTGACAAGGTTCCTTTTAACAGAGACACAGTGACATTGTTCCCCTTTAAACAGAGACACAGTGACATTGTTCCCCTTTAACCAGAGGCACAGTGATATTGTTCCCTTTACCCAGAGGCACAGTGACATTGCTCCCTTTAACCAGAGGGACAGTGACAATGTTCCTTTTAACAGAGACACAGTGACATTGTTCCCCTTTAAACAGAGACACAGTGACATTGTTCCCCTTTAACCAGAGGCACAGTGATATTGTTCCCTTTAACCAGAGGCACAGTGACATTGCCCCCTTCAACCAGAGACAGAGTGACATTGTTCCCATTTAACCAGAGGGACAGTGATTTTGTTCCCTTTAACCAGAGACACAGTGACATTGCTGCCTTTACCCAGAGGCACAGTGACATTGCTCCCCTTAACCAGAGACAGAGTGACATTGTTCCCTTTAACCAGAGGCGCAGTGATATTGTTCCCCTTTAACCAGAGACACAGTGACATTGCTCCCTTTAACCAGAGGCGCAGTGACATTGGTCCCCTTTAACTAGAGGCACAGTGACGTTGTTCCCCTTTAACTAGAGGCACAGTGACATTGTTCCCTTTAACCAGAGACAGAGTGACATTGTTCCCTTTAACCAGAGGCGCAGTGATATTGTTCCCCTTTAACCAGAGACACAGTGACATTGTTCCCTTTAACCAGAGACATAGTGACATTGTTCCCCTTTAACTAGAGGCACAGTGACGTTGTTCCCCTTTAACTAGAGGCACAGTGACATTGTTCCCTTTAACCAGAGACACAGTGACATTGTTCCCTTTAACCAGAGGCATAGTGATATTGTCCCCTTTAGCCAGGGACACAGTGACATTGTTCCCTTTAACCAGAGACATAGTGACATTGTTCCCTTTAACCAGAGGCACAGTGACATTGCTCCCTTTAACCAGAGGCACAGTGATGTTGTTCCCCTTTAACCAGAGGCACAGTGATATTGTTCCCTTTAACCAGAGACACAGTGACATTGTTCCCTTTAACCAGAGGCACATTGATATTGTCCCCTTTAGCCAGGGACACAGTGACATTGTTCCCTTTAACCAGAGACGTAGAGACATTGTTCCCCTTTAACCAGAGGCACAGTGACATTGTTCCCCTTTAACCAGAGACACAGTGACTTAGTTCCCCTTTAACCACAGACACAGTGACATTGTTCCCTTTAACCCGAGACACAGTGACATTGTTCCCTTTACCCAGAAGCACAGTTACATTGTTCCCTTTTAACCAGAGGCACAGTGACATTGGTCCCCTTTAACCAGAGGCACAGTGACATTGTTCCCTTTAACCAGAGGCACTGTGACATTGTTCCCTTTAACCCGAGACACAGTGACATTTTTCCCTTTAACCAGAGGCGCAGCGATATTGTTCCCTTTAACCAGAGACACAGTGACATTGTTCCCTTTTAACCAGACGCACAGTGACATTGTTCCCTTTTAACAGAGACAAAGTGACATTGTTCCCCTTTAACCAGAGGCACAGTGACATTGTTCCGCTTTAACCAGAGGGACAGTGATATCGTTCCCTTTAACCAGAGGCACAGTGACATTGCTCCCCTTTAACCAGAGACAGAGTGAGATTGTTCCCTTTAACTAGAGGCACAGTGACATGGTTCCCCTTTAACCAGAGGGACAGTGACATCGTTCCCTTTAACCAGAGACACAGTGACATTGTTCGCCTTTAACCAGAGACACAGTGATATTGTTCCCCTTTAATCAGAGACAGAGTTACGTGGTACCCATTAAGCAGAGGCACAGTTTAATTGGTCCCCTTTAACCAGAGGCACAGTGAGTTGTTCCCCTTTAACCAGAGGCACAGTGACATTGTTCCCCTTTAACTAGAGGCACAGTGAAATTGTTCCCCTTTAACCAGAGGCACAGTGTCATTGTTCCCCTTAACCAGAAGCACAGTGACATTGTTCCCCTTTAACCAGAGACACAGTGACAATGTTCCCATTTAACCAGAGACACAGTGACATGGTTCCCCTTTACCCAGAGGGACAGTGACATCGTTCCTTTTAACCAGAGGCACATTGACATCGTTCCCCTTTAATCAGAGACAGAGTTACATGGTTCCCTTTAACCAGAGGCACAGTGAGTTGTTCCCCTTTAACCAGAGGCACAGTTACATTGCTCCCTTTAACCAGAGGGACAGTGACATCGTTCCCTTTAACCAGAGGCACATTGACAGTGTTCCCCTTAAACCAGAGGCACAGTGACATTGTTCCCCTTTAACCAGAGACACAGCGACAATGTTCCCCTTTAACGAGAGGCACAGTGACATTGTTCCCCTTTAACCAGAGACACAGTGACATTGTTCCCCTTAACCAGAAGCACAGTGACATTGTTCCCCTTTAACCAGAGACACAGTGACAATGTTCCCCTTTAACCAGAGGCACAGTGACATTGCTCCCTTTTACCAGAGACACAGTGACATTGTTCCCTTTAACCAGAGACACAGTGACATTGTTCCCCTTTAACCAGAGGCACAGTGACATTGTTCCTTTTAACAGAGACACAGTGACATTGTTCCCCTTTAAACAGAGACACAGTGACATTGTTCCCTTTAAGCAGAGGCACAGTGATATTGTTTCTTTTAACAGAGACACAGTGCCATTGTTCCCCTTTAACCAGAGACACAGTGACATTGTTCCCCTTTAACCAGAGGCACAGTGACATTACTCCCCTTTAACCAGAGGGACAGTGACATCGTTCCCTTTAACCAGCGGCACAGTGATATTGTTCCCCTTTAACCAGAGGCACGGTGACATTGTTCCCCTTTAACCAGAGGGACAGTGACATTGTTCCCTTTTATCAGAGACACAGTGACATTGTTCCCCTTTAACCAGAGACAGAGTGATATTATTCCCTTTAACCAGAGACACAGTGATATTGCTCCCCTTGAACCAGAGGCACAGTGACATTGTTCCCTTTTAACCAGAGACACAGTGACAATGTTCCCCTTTAACCAGAGGCACAGTGAAATTGTTCCCCTTTAACCAGAGGCACAGTGTCATTGTTCCCCTTAACCAGAAGCACTTTGACATTGTTCCCCTTTAACCAGAGACACAGTGACAATGTTCCCATTTAACCAGAGACACAGTGACATGGTTCCCCTTTAACCAGAGGCAGTTACATTGTTCCACTTTAACCAGAGACAGAGTGAGATTGTTCCCTTTAACCAGAGGCACATTGACATTGTTCCCCTTAAACCAGAGACACTGTGACATTGTTCCCTTTAACCAGAGACACAGTGACATTGTTCCCCTTTTAGCCAGAGACACAGTGACATTGTTCCCTTTAACCAGAGACACAGTGACATTGTTCCCCTTTAACCAGAGGCACAGTGACATTGTTCTCTTTACAAGAAGCACAGTGACATGGTTCCCTTTTAACCAGACGCACAGTGACATTGTTCCCTTTAACCAGAGACACCGTGACATTATTCCCCTTTAACCAGAGGCACAGTGACATTGCTCCCTTTAACCAGAGGCACAGTGACATTGTTCCTTTTAACAGAGACACAGTGCCATTGTTCCCCTTAAACCAGAGACACAGTGACATTGCTCCCCTTTACCCAGAGGCACAGTGACATGGTTCTCTTTAACCAGAGACACAGTGACATTGTTCCCCTTAACCAGAAGCACAGTGACATTGTTCCCCTTTAACCAGAGACACAGCGACATTGTTCCCCTTTAACCTGAGGCACAGTGACATTGTTCCCTTTAACCAGAGACACCGTGACATTATTCCCCTTTAACCAGAGGCACAGTGACATTGCTCCCTTTAACCAGAGGCACAGTGACATTGTTCCTTTCAACAGAGACACAGTGACATTGTTCCCCATTAAACAGAGACACAGTGACATTGTTCCCTTGAAGCAGAGGCACAGTTACATTGTTCCCCTTTAACCAGAGGCACAGTGACATTGCTGCCTTTACCCAGAGGCACAGTGATATTGCTCCCCTTTAACCATGGACAGAGTGACATTGTTCCCTTTAACCAGAGGCGCAGTGATATTGTTCCCCTTTAACCAGAGACACGGTGACATTGCTCCCTTTAACCAGAGGCACAGTGACATTGGTCCCCTTTAACCAGAGGCACAGTGACATTGTTCCCTTTAACCAGAAACACAGTGACATTGTTCCCTTTAACCAGAGGCACAGTGATATTGTTCCCTTTAACCAGAGGCACAGTGATATCGCTCCCTTTAACCAGAGACAGAGTGACATTGTTCCCCTTTAACCAGAGACACAGTGACGTTGTTCCCCTTTAGCCAGAGACAGAGTGAGATTGTTCCCTTTAACTAGAGGCACAGTGACATGGTTCCCCTTTAACCAGAGGGACAGTAACATTGTTCGCCTTTAACCAGAGACACAGTGACATTGTTCCCCTTTAACCAGAGACACAGCGACAATGTTCCCCTTTAACCAGAGGCACAGTGACATTTTTCCCCTTTAACCAGAGACACAGTGACATTGTTCCCCTTAACCAGAAGCACAGTGACATTGTTCCCCTTTAACCAGAGACACAGTGACATTGTTCCCCTTTAACCAGAGAAACAGTGACATTGTTCCCCTTTAACCAGAGGCACAGTGACATTGTTCCTTTTAACAGAGACACAGTGACGTTGTTCCCCTTTAAACAGAGACACAGTGACATTGTTCCCCTTTAACCAGAGGCACAGTGACATTGCTCCCCTTTAACCAGAGGGACAGTGACATCGTTCCCTTTAACCAGCGGCACAGTGATATTGTTCCCCTTTAACCAGAGGCACGGTGACATTGTTCCCCTTTAACCAGAGACAGAGTGACATTGTTCCCTTTAACTAGAGGCACAACGACATGGTTCCCCTTTAACCAGAGGGACAGTGATTTCGTTCCCTTTGACCAGAGGGACAGTGACATTGTTCCCCTTTAACCAGAGGCACAGTGATATCGCTCCCTTTAACCAGAGGCCAAGTGCCATTGCTCCCTTTAACCAGAGGCACAGTGACAATGTTCCTTTTAACAGAGACACAGTGACATTGTTCCCCTTTAAACAGAGACACAGTGACATTGTTCCCCTTTAACCAGAGGCACAGTGATATTGTTCCCTTTAACCAGAGGCACAGTGACATTGCCCCCTTCAACCAGAGACAGAGTGACATTGTTCCCATTTAACCAGAGGGACAGTGATTTTGTTCCCTTTAACCAGAGTCACAGTGACATTGCTGCCTTTACCCAGAGGCACAGTGACATTGGTCCCCTTTAACTAGAGGCACAGTGACGTTGTTCCCCTTTGACTAGAGGCACAGTGACATTGTTCCCTTTAACCAGAGACAGAGTGCCATTGTTCCCTTTAACCAGAGGCGCAGTGATATTGTTCCCCTTTAACCAGAGACACAGTGACATTGTTCCCTTTAACCGGAGACATAGTGACATTGTTCCCCATTAACTAGCGGCACAGTGACGTTGTTCCCCTTTAACTAGAGGCACAGTGACATTGTTCCCTTTAACCAGAGACACAGTGACATTGTTCCCTTTAACCAGAGGCATAGTGATATTGTCCCCTTTAGCCAGGGACACAGTGACATTGTTCCCTTTAACCAGAGACATAGTGACATTGTTCCCTTTAACCAGAGGCACAGTGATGTTGTTCCCCTTTAACCAGAGGCACAGTGATATTGTTCCCTTTAACCAGAGACGCAGTGACATTGTTCCCTTTAACCAGAGGCACATTGATATTGTCCCCTTTAGCCAGGGACACAGTGACATTGTTCCCTTTAACCAGAGACATAGAGACATTGTTCCCCTTTAACCAGAGGCACAGTGACATTGTTCCCCTTTAACCAGAGACACAGTGACTTAGTTCCCCTTTAACCACAGACACAGTGACATTGTTCCCTTTAACCCGAGACACAGTGACATTGTTCCCTTTACCCAGAAGCACAGTTACATTGTTCCCTTTTAACCAGAGGCACAGTGACATTGGTCCCCTTTAACCAGAGGCACAGTGACATTGTTCCCTTTAACCAGAGGCACTGTGACGTTGTTCCCTTTAACCCGAGACACAGTGTCATTTTTCCCTTTAACCAGAGGCGCAGCGATATTGTTCCCTTTAACCAGAGACACAGTGACATTGCTCCCTTTTAACCAGACGCACAGTGACATTGTTCCCTTTTAACAGAGACACAGTGACATTGTTCCCCTTTAACCAGAGGCACAGTGACATTGTTCCGCTTTAACCAGAGGGACAGTGATATTGTTCCCTTTAACCAGAGGCACAGTGACATTGCTCCCCTTTAACCAGAGACAGAGTGAGATTGTTCCCTTTAACTAGAGGCACAGTGACATGGTTCCCCTTTAACCAGAGGGACAGTGACATCGTTCCCTTTAACCAGAGACACAGTGACATTGTTCCCCTTAACCAGAAGCACAGTGACATTGTTCCCCTTTAACCAGAGACACAGCGACATTGTTCCCCTTTAACCTGAGGCACAGTGACATTGTTCCCTTTAACCAGAGACACCGTGACATTATTCCCCTTTAACCAGAGGCACAGTTACATTGCTCCCTTTAACCAGAGGCACAGTGACATTGTTCCCCTTTAACCAGAGACACAGTGACATTGTTCCCCTTAACCAGCAGCACAGTGACATTGTTCCCCTTTAACCAGAGACACAGTGACATTGTTCCCCTTTAACCAGAGAAACAGTGACATTGTTCCCCTTTAACCAGAGGCACAGTGACATTGTTCCTTTTAACAGAGACACAGTGACGTTGTTCCCCTTCAAACAGAGACACAGTGACATTGTTCCCCTTTAACCAGAGGCACAGTGACATTGCTCCCCTTTAACCAGAGGGACAGTGACATCGTTCCCTTTAACCAGCGGCACAGTGATATTGTTCCCCTTTAACCAGAGGCACGGTGACATTGTTCCCCTTTGACCAGAGACAGAGTGAGATTGTTCCCTTTAACTAGAGGCACAAAGACATGGTTCCCCTTAACCAGAGGGAAAGTGATTTCGTTCCCTTTGACCAGAGGGACAGTGACATTGTTCCCCTTTAACCAGAGGCACAGTGATATCGCTCCCTTTAACCAGAGGCCAAGTGCCATTGCTCCCTTTAACCAGAGACACAGTGACAATGTTCCTTTTAACAGAGACACAGTGACATTGTTCCCCTTTAACCAGAGACACAGTGACATTGTTCCCCTTTAACCAGAGACACAGTGACAATGTTCCCCTTTAACCAGAGGCACAGTGAAATTGTTCCCCTTTAACCAGAGGCACAGTGTCATTGTTCCCCTTAACCAGAAGCACTTTGACATTGTTCCCCTTTAACCAGAGACACAGTGACAATGTTCCCATTTAACCAGAGACACAGTGACATGGTTCCCCTTTAACCAGAGGCACATTGACATTGTTCCCCTTTAATCAGAGACAGAGTTACATGGTTCCCTTTAACCAGAGGCACAGTGAGTTGTTCCCCTTTAACCAGAGGCACAGTTACATTGTTCCACTTTAACCAGAGACAGAGTGACATTGTTCCCCTTTAACCAGAGGCACAGTGACATGGTTCCCCTTTAACCAGAGGGACAGTGACATCGTTCCCTTTAACCAGAGGCACATTGTCATTGTTCCCCTTAAACCAGAGACACAGTGACGTTGTTCCCTTTAACCAGAGACACAGTGACATTGTTCCCCTTTTAGCCAGAGACACAGTGACATTGTTCCCTTTAACCAGAGACACAGTGACATTGTTCCCCTTTAACCAGAGACACAGTTACATTGTTCCCTTTTATCAGAGACAGTGACATTGTTCCCCTTTAACCAGAGACAGAGTGATATTATTCCCTTTAACCAGAGACACAGTGATATTGCTCCCCTTGAACCAGAGGCACAGTGACATTGTTCCCTTTTAACCAGAGACACAGTGACATTGTTCCCCTTTAACCAGAGACACAGTGACAATGTTCCCCTTTAACCAGAGGCACAGTGAAATTGTTCCCCTTTAACCAGAGGCACAGTGTCATTGTTCCCCTTAACCAGAAGCACTTTGACATTGTTCCCCTTTAACCAGAGACACAGTGACAATGTTCCCATTTAACCAGAGACACAGTGACATGGTTCCCCTTTAACCAGAGGGACAGTGACATTGTTCCCCTTTAATCAGAGACAGAGTTACATGGTTCCCTTTAACCAGAGGCACAGTGAGTTGTTCCCCTTTAACCAGAGGCACAGTTACATTGTTCCACTTTAACCAGAGACAGAGTGAGATTGTTCCCTTTAACCAGAGGCACAGTGACATGGTTCCCCTTAAACCAGAGACACAGTGACATTGTTCCCTTTAACCAGAGACACAGTGACATTGTTCCCCTTTTAGCCAGAGACACAGTGACATTGTTCCCTTTAACCAGAGACACAGTGACATTGTTCCCCTTTTAGCCAGAGACACAGTGACATTGTTCCCTTTAACCAGAGACACAGTGACATTGTTCCCCTTTAACCAGAGACACATTGACATTGTTCTCTTTACCCAGAAGCACAGTGACATGGTTCCCTTTTAACCAGACGCACAGTGACATTGTTCCTTTTAACAGAGACACAGTGCCATTGTTCCCCTTTAACCAGAGACACAGTGACATTGCTCCCCTTTACCCAGAGGCACAGTGACATGGTTCCCCTTTAACCAGAGGGACAGTGACATTGTTCCCCTTTAATCAGAGACAGAGTTACATGGTTCCCTTTAACCAGAGGCACAGTGAGTTGTTCCCCTTTAACCAGAGGCACAGTTACATTGTTCCACTTTAACCAGAGACAGAGTGAGATTGTTCCCTTTAACCAGAGGCACAGTGACATAGTTCCCCTTAAACCAGAGACACAGTGACATTGTTCCCTTTAACCAGAGACACAGTGACATTGTTCCCCTTTTAGCCAGAGACACAGTGACATTGTTCCCTTTAACCAGAGACACAGTGACATTGTTCCCCTTTAACCAGAGGCACAGTGACATTGTTCTCTTTACAAGAAGCACAGTGACATGGTTCCCTTTTAACCAGACGCACAGTGACATTGTTCCTTTTAACAGAGACACAGTGCCATTGTTCCCCTTAAACCAGAGACACAGTGACATTGCTCCCCTTTACCCAGAGGCACAGTGACATGGTTCCCTTTAACCAGAGACACAGTGACATTGTTCCCCTTAACCAGAGGCACAGTGACATTGTTCTCTTTACAAGAAGCACAGTGACATGGTTCCCTTTTAACCAGACGCACAGTGACATTGTTCCCTTTAACCAGAGACACAGTGCCATTGTTCCCCTTAAACCAGAGACACAGTGACATTGCTCCCCTTTACCCAGAGGCACAGTGACATGGTTCCCTTTAACCAGAGACACAGTGTCATTGTTCCCCTTAACCAGAAGCACAGTGACATTGTTCCCCTTTAACCAGAGACACAGCGACATTGTTCCCCTTTAACCTGAGGCACAGTGACATTGTTCCCTTTAACCAGAGACACCGTGACATTATTCCCCTTTAACCAGAGGCACAGTGACATTGCTCCCTTTAACCAGAGGCACAGTGACATTGTTCCTTTCAACAGAGACACAGTGACATTGTTCCCCATTAAACAGAGACACAGTGACATTGTTCCCTTGAAGCAGAGGCACAGTTACATTGTTCCCCTTTAACCAGAGACACAGTGACATTGTTCCCCATTAAACGGAGACACAGTGACATTGTTCCCTTGAAGCAGAGGCACAGTTACATTGTTCCCCTTTACCCAGAGGCACAGTGATATTGCTCCCCTTTAACCATGGACAGAGTGACATTGTTCCCTTTAACCAGAGGCGCAGTGATATTGTTCCCCTTTAACCAGAGACACAGTGACATTGCTCCCTTTAACCAGAGGCACAGTGACATTGGTCCCCTTTAACCAGAGGCACAGTGACATTGTTCCCTTTAACCAGAGACACAGTGACATTGTTCCCTTTAACCAGAGGCGCAGTGATATTGTTCCCTTTAACCAGAGGCACAGTGATATCGCTCCCTTTAACCAGAGACAGAGTGACATTGTTCCCCTTTAACCAGAGACACAGTGACGTTGTTCCCCTTTAGCCAGAGACAGAGTGAGATTGTTCCCTTTAACTAGAGGCACAGTGACATGGGTCCCCTTTAACCAGAGGGACAGTGACATCGATCCCTTTAAACAGAGACACAGTGACTTACTTCGCCTTTAACCAGAGACACAGTGACATTGTTCACCTTTAACCAGAGACACAGTGACATTGCCACCTTTAACCAGAGACACTGCGACAATGTTCCCCTTTTAACCAGAGGCACAGTGACATTGTTCCCTCTAACCAGCGGCACAGTAACATTGTTCGCCTTTAACCAGAGACACAGTGACATTGTTCCCCTTTAACCAGAGACACAGCGACAATGTTCACCTTTAACCAGAGGCACAGTGACATTGTTCCCCTTTAACCAGAGACACAGTGACATTGTTCCCCTTAACCAGAAGCACAGTGACATTGTTCCCCTTTAACCAGAGACACAGTGACATTGTTCCCGTTTAACCAGAGGCACAGTGTCATTGTTCCCCTTAACCAGAAGCACAGTGACATTGTTCCCCTTTAACCAGAGACACAGTGACAATGTTCCCATTTAACCAGAGACACAGTGACATGGTTCCCCTTTAACCAGAGGGACAGTGACATCGTTCCTTTTAACCAGAGGCACATTGACATCGTTCCCCTTTAATCAGAGACAGAGTTACATGGTTCCCTTTAACCAGAGGCACAGTGAGTTGTTCCCCTTTAACCAGAGGCACAGTTACATTGTTCCACTTTAACCAGAGACAGAGTGAGATTGTTCCCTTTAACCAGAGGCACAGTGACATGGTTCCCCTTAAACCAGAGACACAGTGACATTGTTCCCTTTCACCAGAGACATAGTGACATTGTTCCCCTTTTAGCCAGAGACACAGTGACATTGTTCCCTTTAACCAGAGACACAGTGACCTTGTTCCCCTTTAACCAGAGGCACAGTGACATTGTTCTCTTTACAAGAAGCACAGTGACATGGTTCCCTTTTAACCAGACGCACAGTGACATTGTTCCTTTTAACAGAGACACAGTGCCATTGTTCCCCTTAAACCAGAGACACAGTGACATTGCTCCCCTTTACCCAGAGGCACAGTGACATGGTTCCCTTTAACCAGAGACACAGTGACATTGTTCCCCTTAACCAGAAGCACAGTGACATTGTTCCCCTTTAACCAGAGACACAGCGACATTGTTCCCCTTTAACCTGAGGCACAGTGACATTGTTCCCTTTAACCAGAGACACCGTGACATTATTCCCCTTTAACCAGAGGCACAGTGACATTGCTCCCTTTAACCAGAGGCACAGTGACATTGTTCCTTTCAACAGAGACACAGTGACATTGTTCCCCATTAAACAGAGACACAGTGACATTGTTCCCTTGAAGCAGAGGCACAGTTACATTGTTCCCCTTTAACCAGAGACACAGTGACATTGTTCCCCATTAAACAGAGACACAGTGACATTGTTCCCTTGAAGCAGAGGCACAGTTACATTGTTCCCCTTTACCCAGAGGCACAGTGATATTGCTCCCCTTTAACCATGGACAGAGTGACATTGTTCCCTTTAACCAGAGGCGCAGTGATATTGTTCCCCTTTAACCAGAGACACAGTGACATTGCTCCCTTTAACCAGAGGCACAGTGACATTGGTCCCCTTTAACCAGAGACACAGTGACGTTGTTCCCCTTTAACCAGAGGCACAGTGACATTGATCCCCTTTAACCAGAGGCACAGTGACATTGTTCCCTTTAACCAGAGACACAGTGACATTGTTCCCCTTTAACCAGAGGCGCAGTGACATTGTTCCCCTTTAACCAGAGGGACAGTGATTTTGTTCCCTTTAACCAGAGACACAGTGACATTGCTGCCTTTACCCAGAGGCACAGTGACATTGCTCCCCTTAACCAGAGACAGAGTGACATTGTTCCCTTTAACCAGAGGCGCAGTGATATTGTTCCCCTTTAACCAAAGACACAGTGACATTGCTCCCTTTAACCAGAGGCACAGTGACATTGATCCCCTTTAACCAGAGGCACAGTGACATTGTTCCCTTTAACCAGAGACACAGTGACATTGTTCCCCTTTAACCAGAGGCGCAGTGACATTGTTCCCCTTTAACCAGAGACACAGTGACATTGTTCCCCATTAAACGGAGACACAGTGACATTGTTCCCTTGAAGCAGAGGCACAGTTACATTGTTCCCCTTTACCCAGAGGCACAGTGATATTGCTCCCCTTTAACCATGGACAGAGTGACATTGTTCCCTTTAACCAGAGGCGCAGTGATATTGTTCCCCTTTAACCAGAGACACAGTGACATTGCTCCCTTTAACCAGAGGCACAGTGACATTGGTCCCCTTTAACCAGAGGCACAGTGACATTGTTCCCTTTAACCAGAGACACAGTGACATTGTTCCCTTTAACCAGAGGCGCAGTGATATTGTTCCCTTTAACCAGAGGCACAGTGATATCGCTCCCTTTAACCAGAGACAGAGTGACATTGTTCCCCTTTAACCAGAGACACAGTGACGTTGTTCCCCTTTAGCCAGAGACAGAGTGAGATTGTTCCCTTTAACTAGAGGCACAGTGACATGGGTCCCCTTTAACCAGAGGGACAGTGACATCGATCCCTTTAAACAGAGACACAGTGACTTACTTCGCCTTTAACCAGAGACACAGTGACATTGTTCACCTTTAACCAGAGACACAGTGACATTGCCACCTTTAACCAGAGACACTGCGACAATGTTCCCCTTTTAACCAGAGGCACAGTGACATTGTTCCCTCTAACCAGCGGCACAGTAACATTGTTCGCCTTTAACCAGAGACACAGTGACATTGTTCCCCTTTAACCAGAGACACAGCGACAATGTTCACCTTTAACCAGAGGCACAGTGACATTGTTCCCTTTAACCAGAGACACAGTGACCTTGTTCCCCTTTAACCAGAGGCACAGTGACATTGTTCTCTTTACAAGAAGCACAGTGACATGGTTCCCTTTTAACCAGACGCACAGTGACATTGTTCCTTTTAACAGAGACACAGTGCCATTGTTCCCCTTAAACCAGAGACACAGTGACATTGCTCCCCTTTACCCAGAGGCACAGTGACATGGTTCCCTTTAACCAGAGACACAGTGACATTGTTCCCCTTAACCAGAAGCACAGTGACATTGTTCCCCTTTAACCAGAGACACAGCGACATTGTTCCCCTTTAACCTGAGGCACAGTGACATTGTTCCCTTTAACCAGAGACACCGTGACATTATTCCCCTTTAACCAGAGGCACAGTGACATTGCTCCCTTTAACCAGAGGCACAGTGACATTGTTCCTTTCAACAGAGACACAGTGACATTGTTCCCCATTAAACAGAGACACAGTGACATTGTTCCCTTGAAGCAGAGGCACAGTTACATTGTTCCCCTTTAACCAGAGACACAGTGACATTGTTCCCCATTAACCAGAGACACAGTGACATTGCCACCTTTAACCAGAGACACTGCGACAATGTTCCCCTTTTAACCAGAGGCACAGTGACATTGTTCCCTCTAACCAGCGGCACAGTAACATTGTTCGCCTTTAACCAGAGACACAGTGACATTGTTCCCCTTTAACCAGAGACACAGCGACAATGTTCACCTTTAACCAGAGGCACAGTGACATTGTTCCCCTTTAACCAGAGACACAGTGACATTGTTCCCCTTAACCAGAAGCACAGTGACATTGTTCCCCTTTAACCAGAGACACAGTGACATTGTTCCCGTTTAACCAGAGGCACAGTGTCATTGTTCCCCTTAACCAGAAGCACAGTGACATTGTTCCCCTTTAACCAGAGACACAGTGACAATGTTCCCATTTAACCAGAGACACAGTGACATGGTTCCCCTTTAACCAGAGGGACAGTGACATCGTTCCTTTTAACCAGAGGCACATTGACATCGTTCCCCTTTAATCAGAGACAGAGTTACATGGTTCCCTTTAACCAGAGGCACAGTGAGTTGTTCCCCTTTAACCAGAGGCACAGTTACATTGTTCCACTTTAACCAGAGACAGAGTGAGATTGTTCCCTTTAACCAGAGGCACAGTGACATGGTTCCCCTTAAACCAGAGACACAGTGACATTGTTCCCTTTCACCAGAGACATAGTGACATTGTTCCCCTTTTAGCCAGAGACACAGTGACATTGTTCCCTTTAACCAGAGACACAGTGACCTTGTTCCCCTTTAACCAGAGGCACAGTGACATTGTTCTCTTTACAAGAAGCACAGTGACATGGTTCCCTTTTAACCAGACGCACAGTGACATTGTTCCTTTTAACAGAGACACAGTGCCATTGTTCCCCTTAAACCAGAGACACAGTGACATTGCTCCCCTTTACCCAGAGGCACAGTGACATGGTTCCCTTTAACCAGAGACACAGTGACATTGTTCCCCTTAACCAGAAGCACAGTGACATTGTTCCCCTTTAACCAGAGACACAGCGACATTGTTCCCCTTTAACCTGAGGCACAGTGACATTGTTCCCTTTAACCAGAGACACCGTGACATTATTCCCCTTTAACCAGAGGCACAGTGACATTGCTCCCTTTAACCAGAGGCACAGTGACATTGTTCCTTTCAACAGAGACACAGTGACATTGTTCCCCATTAAACAGAGACACAGTGACATTGTTCCCTTGAAGCAGAGGCACAGTTACATTGTTCCCCTTTAACCAGAGACACAGTGACATTGTTCCCCATTAAACAGAGACACAGTGACATTGTTCCCTTGAAGCAGAGGCACAGTTACATTGTTCCCCTTTACCCAGAGGCACAGTGATATTGCTCCCCTTTAACCATGGACAGAGTGACATTGTTCCCTTTAACCAGAGGCGCAGTGATATTGTTCCCCTTTAACCAGAGACACAGTGACATTGCTCCCTTTAACCAGAGGCACAGTGACATTGGTCCCCTTTAACCAGAGACACAGTGACGTTGTTCCCCTTTAACCAGAGGCACAGTGACATTGATCCCCTTTAACCAGAGGCACAGTGACATTGTTCCCTTTAACCAGAGACACAGTGACATTGTTCCCCTTTAACCAGAGGCGCAGTGACATTGTTCCCCTTTAACCAGAGGGACAGTGATTTTGTTCCCTTTAACCAGAGACACAGTGACATTGCTGCCTTTACCCAGAGGCACAGTGACATTGCTCCCCTTAACCAGAGACAGAGTGACATTGTTCCCTTTAACCAGAGGCGCAGTGATATTGTTCCCCTTTAACCAAAGACACAGTGACATTGCTCCCTTTAACCAGAGGCACAGTGACATTGATCCCCTTTAACCAGAGGCACAGTGACATTGTTCCCTTTAACCAGAGACACAGTGACATTGTTCCCCTTTAACCAGAGGCGCAGTGACATTGTTCCCCTTTAACCAGAGACACAGTGACATTGTTCCCCATTAAACGGAGACACAGTGACATTGTTCCCTTGAAGCAGAGGCACAGTTACATTGTTCCCCTTTACCCAGAGGCACAGTGATATTGCTCCCCTTTAACCATGGACAGAGTGACATTGTTCCCTTTAACCAGAGGCGCAGTGATATTGTTCCCCTTTAACCAGAGACACAGTGACATTGCTCCCTTTAACCAGAGGCACAGTGACATTGGTCCCCTTTAACCAGAGGCACAGTGACATTGTTCCCTTTAACCAGAGACACAGTGACATTGTTCCCTTTAACCAGAGGCGCAGTGATATTGTTCCCTTTAACCAGAGGCACAGTGATATCGCTCCCTTTAACCAGAGACAGAGTGACATTGTTCCCCTTTAACCAGAGACACAGTGACGTTGTTCCCCTTTAGCCAGAGACAGAGTGAGATTGTTCCCTTTAACTAGAGGCACAGTGACATGGGTCCCCTTTAACCAGAGGGACAGTGACATCGATCCCTTTAAACAGAGACACAGTGACTTACTTCGCCTTTAACCAGAGACACAGTGACATTGTTCACCTTTAACCAGAGACACAGTGACATTGCCACCTTTAACCAGAGACACTGCGACAATGTTCCCCTTTTAACCAGAGGCACAGTGACATTGTTCCCTCTAACCAGCGGCACAGTAACATTGTTCGCCTTTAACCAGAGACACAGTGACATTGTTCCCCTTTAACCAGAGACACAGCGACAATGTTCACCTTTAACCAGAGGCACAGTGACATTGTTCCCTTTAACCAGAGACACAGTGACCTTGTTCCCCTTTAACCAGAGGCACAGTGACATTGTTCTCTTTACAAGAAGCACAGTGACATGGTTCCCTTTTAACCAGACGCACAGTGACATTGTTCCTTTTAACAGAGACACAGTGCCATTGTTCCCCTTAAACCAGAGACACAGTGACATTGCTCCCCTTTACCCAGAGGCACAGTGACATGGTTCCCTTTAACCAGAGACACAGTGACATTGTTCCCCTTAACCAGAAGCACAGTGACATTGTTCCCCTTTAACCAGAGACACAGCGACATTGTTCCCCTTTAACCTGAGGCACAGTGACATTGTTCCCTTTAACCAGAGACACCGTGACATTATTCCCCTTTAACCAGAGGCACAGTGACATTGCTCCCTTTAACCAGAGGCACAGTGACATTGTTCCTTTCAACAGAGACACAGTGACATTGTTCCCCATTAAACAGAGACACAGTGACATTGTTCCCTTGAAGCAGAGGCACAGTTACATTGTTCCCCTTTAACCAGAGACACAGTGACATTGTTCCCCATTAAACAGAGACACAGTGACATTGTTCCCTTGAAGCAGAGGCACAGTTACATTGTTCCCCTTTACCCAGAGGCACAGTGATATTGCTCCCCTTTAACCATGGACAGAGTGACATTGTTCCCTTTAACCAGAGGCGCAGTGATATTGTTCCCCTTTAACCAGAGACACAGTGACATTGCTCCCTTTAACCAGAGGCACAGTGACATTGGTCCCCTTTAACCAGAGACACAGTGACGTTGTTCCCCTTTAACCAGAGGCACAGTGACATTGATCCCCTTTAACCAGAGGCACAGTGACATTGTTCCCTTTAACCAGAGACACAGTGACATTGTTCCCCTTTAACCAGAGGCGCAGTGACATTGTTCCCCTTTAACCAGAGGGACAGTGATTTTGTTCCCTTTAACCAGAGACACAGTGACATTGCTGCCTTTACCCAGAGGCACAGTGACATTGCTCCCCTTAACCAGAGACAGAGTGACATTGTTCCCTTTAACCAGAGGCGCAGTGATATTGTTCCCCTTTAACCAAAGACACAGTGACATTGCTCCCTTTAACCAGAGGCACAGTGACATTGATCCCCTTTAACCAGAGGCACAGTGACATTGTTCCCTTTAACCAGAGACACAGTGACATTGTTCCCCTTTAACCAGAGGCGCAGTGACATTGTTCCCCTTTAACCAGAGACACAGTGACATTGTTCCCCATTAAACGGAGACACAGTGACATTGTTCCCCATTAAACAGAGACACAGTGACATTGTTCCCTTGAAGCAGAGGCACAGTTACATTGTTCCCCTTTACCCAGAGGCACAGTGATATTGCTCCCCTTTAACCAAAGACACAGTGACATTGCTCCCTTTAACCAGAGGCACAGTGACATTGATCCCCTTTAACCAGAGGCACAGTGACATTGTTCCCTTTAACCAGAGACACAGTGACATTGTTCCCCTTTAACCAGAGGCGCAGTGACATTGTTCCCCTTTAACCAGAGACACAGTGACATTGTTCCCCATTAAACGGAGACACAGTGACATTGTTCCCTTGAAGCAGAGGCACAGTTACATTGTTCCCCTTTACCCAGAGGCACAGTGATATTGCTCCCCTTTAACCATGGACAGAGTGACATTGTTCCCTTTAACCAGAGGCGCAGTGATATTGTTCCCCTTTAACCAGAGACACAGTGACATTGCTCCCTTTAACCAGAGGCACAGTGACATTGGTCCCCTTTAACCAGAGGCACAGTGACATTGTTCCCTTTAACCAGAGACACAGTGACATTGTTCCCTTTAACCAGAGGCGCAGTGATATTGTTCCCTTTAACCAGAAGCACAGTGACATTGTTCCCCTTTAACCAGAGACACAGCGACATTGTTCCCCTTTAACCTGAGGCACAGTGACATTGTTCCCTTTAACCAGAGACACCGTGACATTATTCCCCTTTAACCAGAGGCACAGTGACATTGCTCCCTTTAACCAGAGGCACAGTGACATTGTTCCTTTCAACAGAGACACAGTGACATTGTTCCCCATTAAACAGAGACACAGTGACATTGTTCCCTTGAAGCAGAGGCACAGTTACATTGTTCCCCTTTAACCAGAGACACAGTGACATTGTTCCCCATTAAACAGAGACACAGTGACATTGTTCCCTTGAAGCAGAGGCACAGTTACATTGTTCCCCTTTACCCAGAGGCACAGTGATATTGCTCCCCTTTAACCATGGACAGAGTGACATTGTTCCCTTTAACCAGAGGCGCAGTGATATTGTTCCCCTTTAACCAGAGACACAGTGACATTGCTCCCTTTAACCAGAGGCACAGTGACATTGGTCCCCTTTAACCAGAGACACAGTGACGTTGTTCCCCTTTAACCAGAGGCACAGTGACATTGATCCCCTTTAACCAGAGGCACAGTGACATTGTTCCCTTTAACCAGAGACACAGTGACATTGTTCCCCTTTAACCAGAGGCGCAGTGACATTGTTCCCCTTTAACCAGAGGGACAGTGATTTTGTTCCCTTTAACCAGAGACACAGTGACATTGCTGCCTTTACCCAGAGGCACAGTGACATTGCTCCCCTTAACCAGAGACAGAGTGACATTGTTCCCTTTAACCAGAGGCGCAGTGATATTGTTCCCCTTTAACCAAAGACACAGTGACATTGCTCCCTTTAACCAGAGGCACAGTGACATTGATCCCCTTTAACCAGAGGCACAGTGACATTGTTCCCTTTAACCAGAGACACAGTGACATTGTTCCCCTTTAACCAGAGGCGCAGTGACATTGTTCCCCTTTAACCAGAGGGACAGTGATTTTGTTCCCTTTAACCAGAGACACAGTGACATTGTTCCCCTAAACCAGAAGCACAGTGACATTGTTCCCCTTTAACCAGAGACACAGTGACATTGCTCCCTTTAACCAGAGGCACAGTGACATTGGTCCCCTTTAACTAGAGGCACAGTGACGTTGTTCCCCTTTAACTAGAGGCACAGTGACATTGTTCCCTTTAACCAGAGACAGAGTGACATTGTTCCCTTTAACCAGAGACACAGTGACATTGTTCCCCTAAACCAGAGACACAGTGACATTGTTCCCTTTAACCAGAGACATAGTGACATTGTTCCCCTTTAACCAGAGGCACAGTGACATTGCTCCCCTTTAACCAGAGGGACAGTGACATCGTTCCCTTTAACCAGCGGCACAATGATATTGTTCCCCTTTAACCAGAGGCACGGTGACATTGTTCCCCTTTAACCAGAGACAGAGTGAGATTGTTCCCTTTAACTAGAGGCACAAAGACATGGTTCCCCTTTAACCAGAGGGACAGTGATTTCGTTCCCTTTGACCAGAGGGACAGTGACATTGTTCCCCTTTAACCAGAGGCACAGTGACATTGCCCCCTTCAACCAGAGACAGAGTGACATTGTTCCCATTTAACCAGAGGGACAGTGATTTTGTTCCCTTTAACCAGAGACACAGTGACATTGCTGCCTTTACCCAGAGGCACAGTGACATTGCTCCCCTTAACCAGAGACAGAGTGACATTGTTCCCTTTAACCAGAGGCGCAGTGATATTGTTCCCCTTTAACCAAAGACACAGTGACATTGCTCCCTTTAACCAGAGGCACAGTGACATTGATCCCCTTTAACCAGAGGCACAGTGACATTGTTCCCTTTAACCAGAGACACAGTGACATTGTTCCCCTTTAACCAGAGGCGCAGTGACATTGTTCCCCTTTAACCAGAGGGACAGTGATTTTGTTCCCTTTAACCAGAGACACAGTGACATTGCTGCCTTTACCCAGAGGCACAGTGACATTGCTCCCCTTAACCAGAGACAGAGTGACATTGTTCCCTTTAACCAGAGACACAGTGACATTGTTCCCCTTTAACCAGAGGCGCAGTGACATTGTTCCCCTTTAACCAGAGGGACAGTGATTTTGTTCCCTTTAACCAGAGACACAGTGACATTGTTCCCCTAAACCAGAAGCACAGTGACATTGTTCCCCTTTAACCAGAGACACAGTGACATTGCTCCCTTTAACCAGAGGCACAGTGACATTGGTCCCCTTTAACTAGAGGCACAGTGACGTTGTTCCCCTTTAACTAGAGGCACAGTGACATTGTTCCCTTTAACCAGAGACAGAGTGACATTGTTCCCTTTAACCAGAGACACAGTGACATTGTTCCCCTAAACCAGAGACACAGTGACATTGTTCCCTTTAACCAGAGACATAGTGACATTGTTCCCCTTTAACTAGAGGCACAGTGACATTGTTCCCTTTAACCAGAGGCACTGTGACATTGTTCCCTTTAACCCGAGACACAGTGACATTTTACCCTTTAACCAGAGGCACATTGATATTGTCCCCTTTAGCCAGGGACACAGTGACATTGTTCCCTTTTAACCAGACGCACAGTGACATTGTTCCCTTTTAACAGAGGCACAGTGACATTGTTCCCCTTTAACCAGAGGCACAGTGACATTGTTCCGCTTTAACCAGAGGGACAGTGATATCGTTCCCTTTAACCAGAGGCACAGTGACATTGCTCCCCTTTAACCAGAGACAGAGTGAGATTGTTCCCTTTAACTAGAGGCACAGTGACATGGTTCCCCTTTAACCAGAGGGACAGTGACATCGTTCCCTTTAACCAGAGACACAGTGACTTACTTCGCCTTTAACCAGAGACACAGTGACATTGTTCGCCTTTAACCAGAGACACAGTGATATTGTTCCCCTTTAATCAGAGACAGAGTTACGTGGTACCCATTAAGCAGAGGCACAGTTTAATTGGTCCCCTTTAACCTGAGGCACAGTGAGTTGTTCCCCTTTAACCAGAGGCACAGTTACATTGTTCCCCTTTAACTAGAGGCACAGTGAAATTGTTCCCCTTTAACCAGAGGCACAGTGTCATTGTTCCCCTTAACCAGAAGCACAGTGACATTGTTCCCCTTTAACCAGAGACACAGTGACAATGTTCCCATTTAACCAGAGACACAGTGACATGGTTCCCCTTTAACCAGAGGGACAGTGACATCGTTCCTTTTAACCAGAGGCACATTGACATCGTTCCCCTTTAATCAGAGACAGAGTTACATGGTTCCCTTTAACCAGAGGCACAGTGAGTTGTTCCCCTTTAACCAGAGGCACAGTTACATTGCTCCCTTTAACCAGAGGGACAGTGACATCGTTCCCTTTAACCAGAGGCACATTGACAGTGTTCCCCTTAAACCAGAGGCACAGTGACATTGTTCCCCTTTAACCAGAGACACAGCGACAATGTTCCCCTTTAACGAGAGGCACAGTGACATTGTTCCACTTTAACCAGAGACACAGTGACATTGTTCCCCATAACCAGAAGCACAGTGACATTGTTCCGCTTTAACCAGAGACACAGTGACAATGTTCCCCTTTAACCAGAGGCACAGTGACATTGCTCCCTTTTACCAGAGACACAGTGACATTGTTCCCTTTAACCAGAGACACAGTGACATTGTTCCCCTTTAACCAGAGGCACAGTGACATTGTCCCTTTTAACAGAGACACAGTGACATTGTTCCCCTTTAAACAGAGACACAGTGACATTGTTCCCTTTAAGCAGAGGCACTGTGACATTGTTTCTTTTAACAGAGACACAGTGCCATTGTTCCCCTTTAACCAGAGACACAGTGACATTGTTCCCCTTAACCAGAGGCACAGTGACATTACTCCCCTTTAACCAGAGGGACAGTGACATCGTTCCCTTTAACCAGCGGCACAGTGATATTGTTCCCCTTTAACCAGAGGCACGGTGACATTGTTCCCCTTTAACCAGAGACAGAGTGAGATTGTTCGCTTTAACCAGAGACACAGTTACATTGTTCCCTTTTATCAGAGACACAGTGACATTGTTCCCCTTTAACCAGAGACAGAGTGATATTATTCCCTTTAACCAGAGACACAGTGATATTGCTCCCCTTGAACCAGAGGCACAGTGACATTGTTCCCTTTTAACCAGAGACACAGTGACATTGTTCCCCTTTAACCAGAGACACAGTGACAATGTTCCCCTTTAACCAGAGGCACAGTGAAATTGTTCCCCTTTAACCAGAGGCACAGTGTCATTGTTCCCCTTAACCAGAAGCACTTTGACATTGTTCCCCTTTAACCAGAGACACAGTGACAATGTTCCCATTTAACCAGAGACACAGTGACATGGTTCCCCTTTAACCAGAGACACAGTGACATTGTTCTCTTTACCCAGAAGCACAGTGACATGGTTCCCTTTTAACCAGACGCACAGTGACATTGTTCTCTTTACCCAGAAGCACAGTGACATGGTTCCCTTTTAACCAGAGGCACAGTGACATTGTTCCCTGTAACCAGAG
Organism: Chiloscyllium punctatum; assembly: GCF_047496795.1. Classification (NCBI taxonomy): domain Eukaryota; kingdom Metazoa; phylum Chordata; class Chondrichthyes; order Orectolobiformes; family Hemiscylliidae; genus Chiloscyllium; species Chiloscyllium punctatum. Next base: position 117,987,724 of record NC_092741.1, on the reverse strand, counting down.
ACACAGTGACATTGCTCCCCTTTACCCAGAGGCACAGTGACATGGTTCCCCTTTAACCAGAGTGACAGTGACATTGTTCCCCTTTAATCAGAGACAGAGTTACATGGTTCCCTTTAACCAGAGGCACAGTGAGTTGTTCCCCTTTAACCAGAGGCACAGTTACATTGTTCCACTTTAACCTGAGACAGAGTGAGATTGTTCCCTTTAACCAGAGGCACAGTGACATGGTTCCCCTTTAACTAGAGGGACAGTGAAATCGTTCCCTTTAACCAGAGGCACATTGACATTGTTCCCCTTAAACCAGAGACACAGTGACATTGTTCCCTTTAACCAGAGACACAGTGACATTGTTCCCCTTTTAGCCAGAGACACAGTGACATTGTTCCCTTTAACCAGAGACACAGTGACATTGTTCCCCTTTAACCAGAGGCACAGTGACATTGTTCTCTTTACAAGAAGCACAGTGACATGGTTCCCTTTTAACCAGACGCACAGTGACATTGTTCCTTTTAACAGAGACACAGTGCCATTGTTCCCCTTAAACCAGAGACACAGTGACATTGCTCCCCTTTACCCAGAGGCACAGTGACATGGTTCCCTTTAACCAGAGACACAGTGACATTGTTCCCCTTAACCAGAAGCACAGTGACATTGTTCCCCTTTAACCAGAGACACAGCGACATTGTTCCCCGTTAACCTGAGGCACAGTGACATTGTTCCCTTTAACCAGAGACACCGTGACATTATTCCCCTTTAACCAGAGGCACAGTGACATTGCTCCCTTTAACCAGAGGCACAGTGACATTGTTCCTTTCAACAGAGACACAGTGACATTGTTCCCCATTAAACAGAGACACAGTGACATTGTTCCCTTGAAGCAGAGGCACAGTTACATTGTTCCCCTTTAACCAGAGGCACAGTGACATTGCTGCCTTTACCCAGAGGCACAGTGATATTGCTCCCCTTTAACCATGGACAGAGTGACATTGTTCCCTTTAACCAGAGGCGCAGTGATATTGTTCCCCTTTAACCAGAGACACAGTGACATTGCTCCCTTTAACCAGAGGCACAGTGACATTGGTCCCCTTTAACCAGAGGCACAGTGACATTGTTCCCTTTAACCAGAAACACAGTGACATTGTTCCCTTTAACCAGAGGCACAGTGATATTGTTCCCTTTAACCAGAGGCACAGTGATATCGCTCCCTTTAACCAGAGACACAGTGACGTTGTTCCCCTTTAGCCAGAGACAGAGTGAGATTGTTCCCTTTAACTAGAGGCACAGTGACATGGTTCCCCTTTAACCAGAGGGACAGTGACATCGATCCCTTTAAACAGAGACACAGTGACTTACTTCGCCTTTAACCAGAGACACAGTGACATTGTTCCCCTTTTAACCAGAGGCACAGTGACATTGTTCCCTCTAACCAGCGGCACATTAACATTGTTCGCCTTTAACCAGAGACACAGTGACATTGTTCCCCTTTAACCAGAGACACAGCGACAATGTTCCCCTTTAACCAGAGACACAGTGACAATGTTCCCCTTTTAACCAGAGGCACAGTGACATTGTTCCCTCTAACCAGCGGCACAGTAACATTGTTCGCCTTTAACCAGAGACACAGTGACATTGTTCCCCTTTAACCAGAGACACAGCGACAATGTTCCCCTTTAACCAGAGACACAGTGACAATGTTCCCCTTTAACCAGAGGGACAGTGAAATTGTTCCCCTTTAACCAGAGGGACAGTGACATCGTTCCCTTTAACCAGAGGCACATTGTCATTGTTCCCCTTAAACCAGAGACACAGTGACGTTGTTCCCTTTAACCAGAGACACAGTGACATTGTTCCCCTTTTAGCCAGAGACACAGTGACATTGTTCCCTTTAACCAGAGACACAGTGACATTGTTCTCTTTACCCAGAAGCACAGTGACATGGTTCCCTTTTAACCAGACGCACAGTGACATTGTTCCTTTTAACAGAGACACAGTGTATTGTTCCCCTTTAACCAGAGACACAGTGACATTGCTCCCCTTTACCCAGAGGCACAGTGACATGGTTCCCCTTTAACCAGAGGGACAGTGACATTGTTCCCCTTTAATCAGAGACAGAGTTACATGGTTCCCTTTAACCAGAGGCACAGTGAGTTGTTCCCCTTTAACCAGAGGCACAGTTACATTGTTCCACTTTAACCAGAGACAGAGTGAGATTGTTCCCTTTAACCAGAGGCACAGTGACATGGTTCCCCTTTAACTAGAGGGACAGTGAAATCGTTCCCTTTAACCAGAGGCACATTGACATTGTTCCCCTTAAACCAGAGACACAGTGACATTGTTCCCTTTAACCAGAGACACAGTGACATTGTTCCCCTTTTAGCCAGAGACACAGTGACATTGTTCCCTTTAACCAGAGACACAGTGACATTGTTCCCCTTTAACCAGAGGCACAGTGACATTGTTCTCTTTACAAGAAGCACAGTGACATGGTTCCCTTTTAACCAGACGCACAGTGACATTGTTCCTTTTAACAGAGACACAGTGCCATTGTTCCCCTTAAACCAGAGACACAGTGACATTGCTCCCCTTTACCCAGAGGCACAGTGACATGGTTCCCTTTAACCAGAGACACAGTGACATTGTTCCCCTTAACCAGAAGCACAGTGACATTGTTCCCCTTTAACCAGAGACACAGCGACATTGTTCCCCGTTAACCTGAGGCACAGTGACATTGTTCCCTTTAACCAGAGACACCGTGACATTATTCCCCTTTAACCAGAGGCACAGTGACATTGCTCCCTTTAACCAGAGGCACAGTGACATTGTTCCTTTCAACAGAGACACAGTGACATTGTTCCCCATTAAACAGAGACACAGTGACATTGTTCCCTTGAAGCAGAGGCACAGTTACATTGTTCCCCTTTAACCAGAGGCACAGTGACATTGCTGCCTTTACCCAGAGGCACAGTGATATTGCTCCCCTTTAACCATGGACAGAGTGACATTGTTCCCTTTAACCAGAGGCGCAGTGATATTGTTCCCCTTTAACCAGAGACACAGTGACATTGCTCCCTTTAACCAGAGGCACAGTGACATTGGTCCCCTTTAACCAGAGGCACAGTGACATTGTTCCCTTTAACCAGAAACACAGTGACATTGTTCCCTTTAACCAGAGGCACAGTGATATTGTTCCCTTTAACCAGAGGCACAGTGATATCGCTCCCTTTAACCAGAGACACAGTGACGTTGTTCCCCTTTAGCCAGAGACAGAGTGAGATTGTTCCCTTTAACTAGAGGCACAGTGACATGGTTCCCCTTTAACCAGAGGGACAGTGACATCGATCCCTTTAAACAGAGACACAGTGACTTACTTCGCCTTTAACCAGAGACACAGTGACATTGTTCCCCTTTTAACCAGAGGCACAGTGACATTGTTCCCTCTAACCAGCGGCACATTAACATTGTTCGCCTTTAACCAGAGACACAGTGACATTGTTCCCCTTTAACCAGAGACACAGCGACAATGTTCCCCTTTAACCAGAGACACAGTGACAATGTTCCCCTTTTAACCAGAGGCACAGTGACATTGTTCCCTCTAACCAGCGGCACAGTAACATTGTTCGCCTTTAACCAGAGACACAGTGACATTGTTCCCCTTTAACCAGAGACACAGCGACAATGTTCCCCTTTAACCAGAGACACAGTGACAATGTTCCCCTTTAACCAGAGGGACAGTGAAATTGTTCCCCTTTAACCAGAGGGACAGTGACATCGTTCCCTTTAACCAGAGGCACATTGTCATTGTTCCCCTTAAACCAGAGACACAGTGACGTTGTTCCCTTTAACCAGAGACACAGTGACATTGTTCCCCTTTTAGCCAGAGACACAGTGACATTGTTCCCTTTAACCAGAGACACAGTGACATTGTTCTCTTTACCCAGAAGCACAGTGACATGGTTCCCTTTTAACCAGACGCACAGTGACATTGTTCCTTTTAACAGAGACACAGTGTATTGTTCCCCTTTAACCAGAGACACAGTGACATTGCTCCCCTTTACCCAGAGGCACAGTGACATGGTTCCCCTTTAACCAGAGGGACAGTGACATTGTTCCCCTTTAATCAGAGACAGAGTTACATGGTTCCCTTTAACCAGAGGCACAGTGAGTTGTTCCCCTTTAACCAGAGGCACAGTTACATTGTTCCACTTTAACCAGAGACAGAGTGAGATTGTTCCCTTTAACCAGAGGCACAGTGACATGGTTCCCCTTAAACCAGAGACACAGTGACATTGTTCCCCTTAACCGGAAGCACAGTGACATTGTTCCCTTTAACCAGAGACACAGTGACATTGTTCCCCTTTTAGCCAGAGACACATTGACATTGTTCCCTTTAACCAGAGACACAGTGACATTGTTCCCCTTTAACCAGAGGCACAGTGACATTGTTCTCTTTACAAGAAGCACAGTGACATGGTTCCCTTTTAACCAGACGCACAGTGACATTGTTCCTTTTAACAGAGACACAGTGCCATTGTTCCCCTTAAACCAGAGACACAGTGACATTGCTCCCCTTTACCCAGAGGCACAGTGACATGGTTCCCTTTAACCAGAGACACAGTGACATTGTTCCCCTTAACCGGAAGCACAGTGACATTGTTCCCCTTTAACCAGAGACACAGCGACATTGTTCGCCTTTAACCTGAGGCACAGTGACATTGTTCCCTTTAACCAGAGACACCGTGACATTATTCCCCTTTAACCAGAGGCACAGTGACATTGTTCCCCATTAAACAGAGACACAGTGACATTGTTCCCTTGAAGCAGAGGCACAGTTACATTGTTCCCCTTTACCCAGAGGCACAGTGATATTGCTCCCCTTTAACCATGGACAGAGTGACATTGTTCCCTTTAACCAGAGGCGCAGTGATATTTTTCCCCTTTAACCAGAGACACAGTGACATTGCTCCCTTTAACCAGAGGGACAGTGACATCGTTCCCTTTAACCAGAGGCACATTGACAGTGTTCCCCTTAAACCAGAGGCACAGTGACATTGTTCCCCTTTAACCAGAGACACAGCGACAATGTTCCCCTTTAACGAGAGGCACAGTGACATTTTTCCCCTTTAACCAGAGACACAGTGACATTGTTCCCCTTAACCAGAAGCACAGTGACATTGTACCCCTTTAACCAGAGACACAGTGACATTGTTCCCCTTTAACCAGAGGCACAGTGACATTGCTCCCTTTTACCAGAGACACAGTGACATTGTTCCCTTTAACCAGAGACACAGTGACATTGTTCCCCTTTAACCAGAGGCACAGTGACATTGTTCCTTTTAACAGAGACACAGTGACATTGTTCCCCTTTAAACAGAGACACAGTGACATTGTTCCCTTTAAGCAGAGGCACTGTGACATTGTTTCTTTTAACAGAGACACAGTGCCATTGTTCCCCTTTAACCAGAGACACAGTGACATTGTTCCCCTTTAACCAGAGGCACAGTGACATTACTCCCCTTTAACCAGAGGGACAGTGACATCGTTCCCTTTAACCAGCGGCACAGTGATATTGTTCCCCTTTAACCAGAGGCACGGTGACATTGTTCCCCTTTAACCAGAGACAGAGTGAGATTGTTCCCTTTAACTAGAGGCACAAAGACATGGTTCCCCTTTAACCAGAGGGACAGTGATTTCGTTCCCTTTGACCAGAGGGACAATGACATTGTTCCCCTTTAACCAGAGGCACAGTGATATTGTTCCCTTTAACCAGAGGCACAGTGACATTGCCCCATTCAACCAGAGACAGAGTGACATTGTTCCCATTTAACCAGAGGGACAGTGATTTTGTTCCCTTTAACCAGAGACACAGTGACATTGCTGCCTTTACCCAGAGGCACAGTGACATTGCTCCCCTTAACCAGAGACAGAGTGACATTGTTCCCTTTAACCAGAGGCGCAGTGATATTGTTCCCCTTTAACCAAAGACACAGTGACATTGCTCCCTTTAACCAGAGGCACAGTGACATTGATCCCCTTTAACCAGAGGCACAGTGACATTGTTCCCTTTAACCAGAGACACAGTGACATTGTTCCCCTTTAACCAGAGGCGCAGTGACATTGTTCCCCTTTAACCAGAGGGACAGTGATTTTGTTCCCTTTAACCAGAGACACAGTGACATTGTTCCCCTAAACCAGAAGCAAAGTGACATTGTTCCCCTTTAACTAGAGACACAGCGACATTGTTCCCATTTAACCTGAGGCACAGTGACATTGTTCCCTTTAACCAGAGACACAGTGACATTGTTCCCCTTAACCAGAAGCACAGTGACATTGTTCCCTTTAACCAGAGACACAGTGACATTGTTCCCCTTTAACCAGAGGCGCAGTGACATTGTTCACCTTTAACCAGAGGGACAGTGATTTTGTTCCCTTTAACCAGAGACACCGTGACATTATTCCCCTTTAACCAGAGGCACAGTGACATTGTTCCCGTTTAACAGAGACACAGTGACATTGTTCCCCTTTAACCAGAGACTGAGTGAGATTGATCCCTTTAACCAGAGGCACAGTGACATGGTTCCCCTTTAACCAGAGGCACATTGAAATTATTCCCCATTAACCAGAGGCACATTGAAATTATTCCCTTTAAACAGAGACACAGTGATGTTGTTCCCTTTAACCAGAGACACAGTGACATTGTTCCCCTTTAGCCAGAGACACAGTGACATTGTTCCCTTTAACCAGAGGCACAGTGACATTGTTCCCCTTTAACCAGAGACACAGCGACATTGTTCCCATTTAACCTGAGGCACAGTGACATTGTTCCCTTTAACCAGAGACACAGTGACATTGTTCCCCTGAACCAGAAGCACAGTGACATTGTTCCCGTTTAACCAGAGACACAGCGACATTGTTCCCCTTTAACCTGAGGCACCGTGACATTGTTCCCTTTAACCAGAGACACCGTGACATTATTCCCCTTTAACCAGAGGCACAGTGACATTGTTCCCGTTTAACAGAGACACAGTGACATTGTTCCCCTTTAACCAGAGACTGAGTGAGATTGATCCCTTTAACCAGAGGCACAGTGACATGGTTCCCCTTTAACCAGAGGGACAGCGACATTGTTCCCTTTTAACAGAGACACAGTGACATTGTTCCCCTTTCACCAGAGGCACAGTGACATTGTTCCCCATTAACCAGAGGCACATTGAAATTATTCCCTTTAAACAGAGACACAGTGATGTTGTTCCCTTTAACCAGAGACACAGTGACATTGTTCCCCTTTAGCCAGAGACACAGTGACATTGTTCCCTTTAACCAGAGGCACAGTGACATTGTTCCCTTTAACCAGAGGCACTGTGACGTTGTTCCCTTTAACCCGAGACACAGTGACATTGTTCCCTTCAACCAGAGGCGCAGTGATATTGTTCCCCTTTAACCAGAGACACAGTGACATTGCTCCCTTTAACCAGAGGCACAGTGACATTGGTCCCCTTTAACCAGAGGCGCAGTGATATTGTTCCCTTTAACCAGAGGCACAGTGATATCGCTCCCTTTAACCAGAGACAGAGTGACATTGTTCCCCTTTAACCAGAGACACAGTGACGTTGTTCCCCTTTAGCCAGAGACAGAGTGAGATTGTTCCCTTTAACTAGAGGCACAGTGACATGGTTCCCCTTTAACCAGAGGGACAGTGACATCGATCCCTTTAAACAGAGACACAGTGACTTACTTCGCCTTTAACCAGAGACACAGTGACATTGTTCCCCTTTAACCAGAGACACAGTGACATTGCCACCTTTAACCAGAGACACTGCGACAATGTTCCCCTTTTAACCAGAGGCACAGTGACATTGTTCCCTCTAACCAGCGGCACAGTAACATTGTTCGCCTTTAACCAGAGACACAGTGACATTGTTCCCCTTTAACCAGAGACACAGCGACAATGTTCCCCTTTAACCAGAGGCACAGTGAAATTGTTCCCCTTTAACCAGAGACACAGTGACATTGTTCCACTTAACCAGAAGCACAGTGACATTGTTCCCCTTTAACCAGAGACACAGTGACATTGTTCCCCTTTAACCAGAGAAACAGTGACATTGTTCCCCTTTAACCAGAGGCACAGTGACATTGTTCCTTTTAACAGAGACACAGTGACGTTGTTCCCCTTTAAACAGAGACAGAGTGAGATTGTTCCCTTTAACTAGAGGCACAGTGACATGGTTCCCCTTTAACCAGAGGGACAGTGACATCGTTCCCTTTAACCAGAGGCACGGTGACATTGTTCCCCTTTAACCAGAGACAGAGTGAGATTGTTCCCTTTAACTAGAGGCACAAAGACATGGTTCCCCTTTAACCAGAGGGACAGTGATTTCGTTCCCTTTGACCAGAGGGACAGTGACATTGTTCCCCTTTAACCAGAGACATAGTGATATCGCTCCCTTTAACCAGAGGCCAAGTGCCATTGCTCCCTTTAACCAGAGGCACAGTGACAATGTTCCCTTTAACCAGCGGAACAGTGACATTGTTCCCCTTTAAACAGAGACACAGTGACATTGTTCCCCTTTAACCAGAGGCACAGTGATATTGTTCCCTTTAACCAGAGGCGCAGTGATATTGTTCCCCTTTAACCAGAGACAGAGTGACATTGCTCCCTTTAACCAGAGGCACAGTGACATTGGTCCCCTTTAACTAGAGGCACAGTGACGTTGTTCCCCTTTAACTAGAGGCACAGTGACATTGTTCCCTTTAACCAGAGACAGAGTGACATTGTTCCCTTTAACCAGAGGCGCAGTGATATTGTTACCCTTTAACCAGAGACACAGTGACATTGCTCCCTTTAACCAGAGGCACAGTGACATTGGTCCCCTTTAACTAGAGGCACAGTGACGTTGTTCCCCTTTAACTAGAGGCACAGTGACATTGTTCCCTTTAACCAGAGACACCGTGACATTGTTCCCTTTAACCAGAGGCGCAGTGATATTGTTCCCCTTTAACCAGAGACACAGTGACATTGTTCCCTTTAACCAGAGACATAGTGACATTGTTCCCCTTTAACTAGAGGCACAGTGACGTTGTTCCCCTTTAACTAGAGGCACAGTGACATTGTTCCCTTTAACCAGAGACACAGTGACATTGTTCCCCTTTAACCAGAGGCACAGTGACATTGTTCCTTTTAACAGAGACACAGTGACGTTGTTCCCCTTCAAACAGAGACACAGTGACATTGTTCCCCTTTAACCAGAGGCACAGTGACATTGCTCCCCTTTAACCAGAGGGACAGTGACATCGTTCCCTTTAACCAGCGGCACAGTGATATTGTTCCCCTTTAACCAGAGGCACGGTGACATTGTTCCCCTTTGACCAGAGACAGAGTGAGATTGTTCCCTTTAACTAGAGGCACAAAGACATGGTTCCCCTTTAACCAGAGGGAACGTGATTTCGTTCCCTTTGACCAGAGGGACAGTGACATTGTTCCCCTTTAACCAGAGGCACAGTGATATCGCTCCCTTTAACCAGAGGCCAAGTGCCATTGCTCCCTTTAACCAGAGGCACAGTGACAATGTTCCTTTTAACAGAGACACAGTGACATTGTTCCCCTTTAAACAGAGACACAGTGACATTGTTCCCCTTTAACCAGAGGCACAGTGATATTGTTCCCTTTAACCAGAGGCACAGTGACATTGCCCCCTTCAACCAGAGACAGAGTGACATTGTTCCCATTTAACCAGAGGGACAGTGATTTTGTTCCCTTTAACCAGAGACACAGTGACATTGCTGCCTTTACCCAGAGTCACAGTGACATTGCTCCCCTTAACCAGGGACAGAGTGACATTGTTCCCTTTAACCAGAGGCGCAGTGATATTGTTCCCCTTTAACCAGAGACACAGTGACATTGCTCCCTTTAACCAGAGGCACAGTGACATTGGTCCCCTTTAACTAGAGGCACAGTGACGTTGTTCCCCTTTAACTAGAGGCACAGTGACATTGTTCCCTTTAACCAGAGACAGAGTGACATTGTTCCCTTTAACCAGAGGCGCAGTGATATTGTTCCCCTTTAACCAGAGACACAGTGACATTGTTTCCTTTAACCAGAGACATAGTGACATTGTTCCCCTTTAACTAGAGGCACAGTGACGTTGTTCCCCTTTAACTAGAGGCACAGTGACATTGTTCCCTTTAACCAGAGACACAGTGACATTGTTCCCTTTAACCAGAGGCATAGTGATATTGTCCCCTTTAGCCAGGGACACAGTGACATTGTTCCCTTTAACCAGAGACATAGTGACATTGTTCCATTTAACCAGAGGCACAGTGACATTGCTCCCTTTAACCAGAGGCACAGTGATGTTGTTCCCCTTTAACCAGAGGCACAGTGATATTGTTCCCTTTAACCAGAGACACAGTGACATTGTTCCCTTTAACCAGAGGCACATTGATATTGTCCCCTTTAGCCAGGGACACAGTGACATTGTTCCCTTTAACCAGAGACGTAGAGACATTGTTCCCCTTTAACCAGAGGCACAGTGACATTGTTCCCCTTTAACCAGAGACACAGTGACTTAGTTCCCCTTTAACCACAGACACAGTGACATTGTTCCCTTTAACCCGAGACACAGTGACATTGTTCCCTTTACCCAGAAGAACAGTTACATTGTTCCCTTTTAACCAGAGGCACAGTGACATTGGTCCCCTTTAACCAGAGGCACAGTGACATTGTTCCCTTTAACCAGAGGCACTGTGACATTGTTCCCTTTAACCCGAGACACAGTGACATTTTTCCCTTTAACCAGAGGCACAGTGACATTGTTCCCTTTTAACCAGACGCACAGTGACATTGTTCCCTTTTAACAGAGACACAGTGACATTGTTCCCCTTTAACCAGAGGCACAGTGACATTGTTCCGCTTTAACCAGAGGGACAGTGATATCGTTCCCTTTAACCAGAGGCACAGTGACATTGCTCCCCTTTAACCAGAGACAGAGTGAGATTGTTCCCTTTAACTAGAGGCACAGTGACATGGTTCCCCTTTAACCAGAGGGACAGTGACATCGTTCCCTTTAACCAGAGGCACAGTGACATTGTTCCCCTTCACCAGAAGCACAGTGACATTGTTCCCCTTTAACCAGAGACACAGCGACATTGTTCCCCTTTAACCTGAGGCACAGTGACATTGTTCCCTTTAACCAGAGACACCGTGACATTATTCCCCTTTAACCAGAGGCACAGTTACATTGCTCCCTTTAACCAGAGGCACAGTGACATTGTTCCCCTTTAACCAGAGACACAGTGACATTGTTCCCCTTAACCAGAAGCACAGTGACATTGTTCCCCTTTAACCAGAGACACAGTGACATTGTTCCCCTTTAACCAGAGAAACAGTGACATTGTTCCCCTTTAACCAGAGGCACAGTGACATTGTTCCTTTTAACAGAGACACAGTGACGTTGTTCCCCTTTAAACAGAGACACAGTGACATTGTTCCCCTTTAACCATAGGCACAGTGACATTGCTCCCCTTTAACCAGAGGGACAGTGACATCGTTCCCTTTAACCAGCGGCACAGTGATATTGTTCCCCATTAACCAGAGGCACGGTGACATTGTTCCCCTTTAACCAGAGACACAGTGATATTGCTCCCCTTGAACCAGAGGCACAGTGACATTGTTCCCTTTTAACCAGAGACACAGTGAGTTGTTCCCCTTTAACCAAAGGCACAGTTACATTGTTCCCCTTTAACTAGAGGCACAGTGAAATTGTTCCTCTTTAACCAGAGGCACAGTGTCATTGTTCCCCTTAACCAGAGGCAGAGTGACATTGTTCCCCTTTAACCAGAGACACAGTGACAATGTTCCCATTTAACCAGAGACACAGTGACATGGTTCCCCTTTAACCAGAGGGACAGTGACATCGTTTCTTTTAACCAGAGGCACATTGACATTGTTCCCCTTTAATCAGAGATAGAGTTACATGGTTCCCTTTAACCATAGACACAGTGAAATTGTTCCCCTTTAACCAAAGACACAGTGACATTGTTCCCTTTAACCAGAGACACAGTGACATTCTTCCCCTTTAACTAGAAGGAACAGTGATATTGTTCCCTTTAACCAGAGGCACAGTGACATTCTTCCCCTTTAACCAGAGACACAGTTACATGGTTCCCTTTAACCAGAGGCACAGTTACATTGTTCCCCTTTAACTAGAGGCACAGTGACATTGTTCCCCTTTAACCAGAGGCACAGTGATATTGTTCCCTTTAACCAGAGACACAGTTACATTGTTCCCTTTTATCAGAGACACAGTGACATTGTTCCCCTTGAACCAGAGGCACAGTGACATTGTTCCCCTTTAACCAGAGACACAGTGACAATGTTCCCCTTTAACCAGAGGCACAGTGAAATTGTTCCCCTTTAACCAGAGGCACAGTGTCATTGTTCCCCTTAACCAGAAGCACAGTGACATTGTTCCCCTTTAACCAGAGACACAGTGACAATGTTCCCATTTAACCAGAGACACAGTGACATGGTTCCCCTTTAACCAGAGGCACATTGACATTGTTCCCCTTTAATCAGAGGCACAGTGAGTTGTTTTCCTTTAACCAGAGGCACAGTTACATTGTTCCACTTTAACCAGAGACAGAGTGACATTGTTCCCCTTTAACCAGAGGCACAGTGACATGGTTCCCCTTTAACCAGAGGGACAGTGACATCGTTCCCTTTAACCAGAGGCACATTGTCATTGTTCCCCTTAAACCAGAGACACAGTGACGTTGTTCCCTTTAACCAGAGACACAATGACATTGTTCCCCTTTTAGCCAGAGACACAGTGACATTGTTCCCTTTAACCAGAGACACAGTGACATTGTTCCCCTTTAACCAGAGACACAGTGACATTGTTCTCTTTACCCAGAAGCACAGTGACATGGTTCCCTTTTAACCAGACGCACAGTGACATTGTTCCTTTTAACAGAGACACAGTGCCATTGTTCCCCTTTAACCAGAGACACAGTGACATTGCTCCCCTTTACCCAGAGGCACAGTGACATGGTTCCCCTTTAACCAGAGGGACAGTGACATTGTTCCCCTTTAATCAGAGACAGAGTTACATGGTTCCCTTTAACCAGAGACACAGTGAGTTGTTCCCCTTTAACCAGAGGCACAGTTACATTGTTCCACTTTAACCAGAGACAGAGTGAGATTGTTCCCTTAAACCAGAGGCACAGTGACATTGTTCCCCTTTAACCAGAGGCACATTGAAATTATTCCCTTTAAACAGAGACACAGTGATGTTGTTCCCTTTAACCAGAGACACAGTGACATTGTTCCCCTTTAGCCAGAGACACAGTGACATTGATCCCTTTAACCAGAGACACAGTGCCATTGTTCCCCTTTAACCAGAGGCACAGTGATATTGTTTCCCTTTAACCAGAGACAGAGTGAGATTGTTCCCTTTCACCAGAGGCAGAGTGACATGGTTCCCCTTTAACCATAGACACAGTGAAATTGTTCCCCGTTAACCAGAGACACAGTGACATTGCTCCCTTTAACCAGGTGCACAGTGATATTGTTCCCCATTAACCAGATGCACAGTGACATTGTTCCCCTTTAACCATAGACACAGTGAAATTGTTCCCCTTTAACCAAAGACACAGTGACATTGTTCCCTTTAACCAGAGACACAGTGACATTCTTCCCCTTTAACTAGAAGGAACAGTGATATTGTTCCCTTTAACCAGAAGCACAGTGACATTCTTCCCCTTTAACCAGAGACACAGTTACATGGTTCCCTTTAACCAGAGGCACAGTTACATTGTTCCCCTTTAACTAGAGGCACAGTGACATTGTTCCCCTTTAACCAGAGGCACAGTGATATTGTTCCCTTTAACCAGAGACACAGTTACATTGTTCCCTTTTATCAGAGACACAGTGACATTGTTCCCCTTTAACCAGAGACAGAGTGATATTATTCCCTTTAACCAGAGGCACAGTGAGTTGTTTTCCTTTAACCAGAGGCACAGTTACATTGTTCCACTTTAACCAGAGACAGAGTGACATTGTTCCCCTTTAACCAGAGACACAGTTACATGGTTCCCCTTTAACCAGAGGCACATTGACATTGTTCCCCTTTAATCAGAGACAGAGTTACATGCTTCCCTTTAACCAGAGGCACAGTGAGTTGTTTTCCTTTAACCAGAGGCACAGTTACATTGTTCCACTTTAACCAGAGACAGAGTGACATTGTTCCCCTTTAACCAGAGGCACAGTGACATGGTTCCCCTTTAACCAGAGGGACAGTGACATCGTTCCCTTTAACCAGAGGCACATTGTCATTGTTCCCCTTAAACCAGAGACACAGTGACGTTGTTCCCTTTAACCAGAGACACAGTGACATTGTTCCCCTTTTAGCCAGAGACACAGTGACATTGTTCCCCTTTAACCAGAGACACAGTGACATTGTTCCCTTTAACCAGAGACACAGTGAGTTGTTCCCCTTTAACCAGAGACACAGTGATATTGCTCCCCTTGAACCAGAGGCACAGTGACATTGTTCCCTTTTAACCAGAGACACAGTGAGTTGTTCCCCTTTAACCAAAGGCACAGTTACATTGTTCCCCTTTAACTAGAGGCACAGTGAAATTGTTCCTCTTTAACCAGAGGCACAGTGTCATTGTTCCCCTTAACCAGAGGCAGAGTGACATTGTTCCCCTTTAACCAGAGACACAGTGACAATGTTCCCATTTAACCAGAGACACAGTGACATGGTTCCCCTTTAACCAGAGGGACAGTGACATCGTTTCTTTTAACCAGAGGCACATTGACATTGTTCCCCTTTAATCAGAGATAGAGTTACATGGTTCCCTTTAACCATAGACACAGTGAAATTGTTCCCCTTTAACCAAAGACACAGTGACATTGTTCCCTTTAACCAGAGACACAGTGACATTCTTCCCCTTTAACTAGAAGGAACAGTGATATTGTTCCCTTTAACCAGAGGCACAGTGACATTCTTCCCCTTTAACCAGAGACACAGTTACATGGTTCCCTTTAACCAGAGGCACAGTTACATTGTTCCCCTTTAACTAGAGGCACAGTGACATTGTTCCCCTTTAACCAGAGGCACAGTGATATTGTTCCCTTTAACCAGAGACACAGTTACATTGTTCCCTTTTATCAGAGACACAGTGACATTGTTCCCCTTGAACCAGAGGCACAGTGACATTGTTCCCCTTTAACCAGAGACACAGTGACAATGTTCCCCTTTAACCAGAGGCACAGTGAAATTGTTCCCCTTTAACCAGAGGCACAGTGTCATTGTTCCCCTTAACCAGAAGCACAGTGACATTGTTCCCCTTTAACCAGAGACACAGTGACAATGTTCCCATTTAACCAGAGACACAGTGACATGGTTCCCCTTTAACCAGAGGCACATTGACATTGTTCCCCTTTAATCAGAGGCACAGTGAGTTGTTTTCCTTTAACCAGAGGCACAGTTACATTGTTCCACTTTAACCAGAGACAGAGTGACATTGTTCCCCTTTAACCAGAGGCACAGTGACATGGTTCCCCTTTAACCAGAGGGACAGTGACATCGTTCCCTTTAACCAGAGGCACATTGTCATTGTTCCCCTTAAACCAGAGACACAGTGACGTTGTTCCCTTTCACCAGAGGCACAGTGATATTGTTCCCTTTAACCAGAGACACAGTTACATTGTTCCCTTTTATCAGAGACACAGTGACATTGTTCCCCTTTAACCAGAGACAGAGTGATATTATTCCCTTTAACCAGAGGCACAGTGATATTGTTCCCTTTAACCAGAGACAGAGTTACATGCTTCCCCTTTAACCAGAGACACAGTTACATGGTTCCCTTTAACCAGAGGCACAGTGACATTGCTCCCCTTTACCCAGAGGCACAGTGACATGGTTCCCCTTTAACCAGAGGGACAGTGACATTGTTCCCCTTTAATCAGAGACAGAGTTACATGGTTCCCTTTAACCAGAGACACAGTGAGTTGTTCCCCTTTAACCAGAGGCACAGTTACATTGTTCCACTTTAACCAGAGACAGAGTGAGATTGTTCCCTTTAACCAGAGGCACAGTGACATGGTTCCCCTTTAACCAGAGGGACAGTGAAATCGTTCCCTTTAACCAGAGGCACATTGACATTGTTCCCCTTAAACCAGAGACACAGTGACATTGTTCCCCTTTAACCAGAGGCACATTGAAATTATTCCCTTTAAACAGAGACACAGTGATGTTGTTCCCTTTAACCAGAGACACAGTGACATTGTTCCCCTTTAGCCAGAGACACAGTGACATTGATCCCTTTAACCAGAGACACAGTGCCATTGTTCCCCTTTAACCAGAGGCACAGTGATATTGTTTCCCTTTAACCAGAGACAGAGTGAGATTGTTCCCTTTCACCAGAGGCAGAGTGACATGGTTCCCCTTTAACCATAGACACAGTGAAATTGTTCCCCGTTAACCAGAGACACAGTGACATTGCTCCCTTTAACCAGGTGCACAGTGATATTGTTCCCCATTAACCAGATGCACAGTGACATTGTTCCCCTTTAACCATAGACACAGTGAAATTGTTCCCCTTTAACCAAAGACACAGTGACATTGTTCCCTTTAACCAGAGACACAGTGACATTCTTCCCCTTTAACTAGAAGGAACAGTGATATTGTTCCCTTTAACCAGAAGCACAGTGACATTCTTCCCCTTTAACCAGAGACACAGTTACATGGTTCCCTTTAACCAGAGGCACAGTTACATTGTTCCCCTTTAACTAGAGGCACAGTGACATTGTTCCCCTTTCACCAGAGGCACAGTGATATTGTTCCCTTTAACCAGAGACACAGTTACATTGTTCCCTTTTATCAGAGACACAGTGACATTGTTCCCCTTTAACCAGAGACAGAGTGATATTATTCCCTTTAACCAGAGGCACAGTGATATTGTTCCCTTTAACCAGAGACAGAGTTACATGCTTCCCCTTTAACCAGAGACACAGTTACATGGTTCCCTTTAACCAGAGGCACAGTTACATTGTTCCCCTTTAACTAGAGGCACAGTGACATTGTTCCCCTTTAACCAGAGGCACAGTGATATTGTTCCCTTTAACCAGAGACACAGTTACATTGTTCCCTTTTATCAGAGACACAGTGACATTGTTCCCCTTGAACCAGAGGCACAGTGACATTGTTCCCCTTTAACCAGAGACACAGTGACAATGTTCCCCTTTAACCAGAGGCACAGTGAAATTGTTCCCCTTTAACCAGAGGCACAGTGTCATTGTTCCCCTTAACCAGAAGCACAGTGACAATGTTCCCATTTAACCAGAGACACAGTGACATGGTTCCCCTTTAACCAGAGGCACATTGACATTGTTCCCCTTTAATCAGAGACAGAGTTACATGCTTCCCTTTAACCAGAGGCACAGTGAGTTGTTTTCCTTTAACCAGAGGCACAGTTACATTGTTCCACTTTAACCAGAGACAGAGTGACATTGTTCCCCTTTAACCAGAGGCACAGTGAAATTGTTCCCCTTTAACCAGAGGCACAGTGTCATTGTTCCCCTTAACCAGAAGCACAGTGACATTGTTCCCCTTTAACCAGAGACACAGTGACAATGTTCCCATTTAACCAGAGACACAGTGACATGGTTCCCCTTTAACCAGAGGCACATTGACATTGTTCCCCTTTAACCAGAGACACAGTTACATGGTTCCCCTTTAACCAGAGGCACAGTGAGTTGTTTTCCTTTAACCAGAGGCACAGTTACATTGTTCCACTTTAACCAGAGACAGAGTGACATTGTTCCCCTTTAACCAGAGGCACAGTGACATGGTTCCCCTTTAACCAGAGGGACAGTGACATCGTTCCCTTTAACCAGAGGCACATTGTCATTGTTCCCCTTAAACCAGAGACACAGTGACGTTGTTCCCTTTAACCAGAGACACAGTGACATTGTTCCCCTTTTAGCCAGAGACACAGTGACATTGTTCCCCTTTAACCAGAGACACAGTGACATTGTTCCCTTTAACCAGAGACACAGTGAGTTGTTCCCCTTTAACCAGAGACACAGTGATATTGCTCCCCTTGAACCAGAGGCACAGTGACATTGTTCCCTTTTAACCAGAGACACAGTGAGTTGTTCCCCTTTAACCAAAGGCACAGTTACATTGTTCCCCTTTAACTAGAGGCACAGTGAAATTGTTCCTCTTTAACCAGAGGCACAGTGTCATTGTTCCCCTTAACCAGAGGCAGAGTGACATTGTACCCCTTTAACCAGAGACACAGTGACAATGTTCCCATTTAACCAGAGACACAGTGACATGGTTCCCCTTTAACCAGAGGGACAGTGACATCGTTTCTTTTAACCAGAGGCACATTGACATTGTTCCCCTTTAATCAGAGATAGAGTTACATGGTTCCCTTTAACCATAGACACAGTGAAATTGTTCCCCTTTAACCAGAGACACAGTGACATTGCTCCCTTTAACCAGGTGCACAGTGATATTGTTCCCCATTAACCAGACGCACAGTGACATTGTTCCCCTTTAGCCATAGACACAGTGAAATTGTTCCCCTTTAACCAAAGACACAGTGACATTGTTCCCTTTAACCAGAGACACAGTGACATTCTTCCCCTTTAACTAGAAGGAACAGTGATATTGTTCCCTTTAACCAGAGGCACAGTGACATTCTTCCCCTTTAACCAGAGACACAGTTACATGGTTCCCTTTAACCAGAGACACAGTGACATTGTTCCCCTTTAACCAGAGACACAGTGATAATATTCCCCTTTAACCAGAGGCACAGTGAAATTGTTCCCCTTTAACCAGAGGCACAGTGTCATTGTTCCCCTTAAACAGAAGCACAGTGACATTGTTCCCCTTTAACCAGAGACACAGTGACAATGTTCCCATTTAACCAGAGACACAGTGACATGGTTCCCCTTTAACCAGAGGCACTTTGACATTGTTCCCCTTTAATCAGAGACGGAGTTACATGGTTCCCTTTAACCAGAGGCACAGTGACATGGTTCCCCTTTAACCAGAGGGACAGCGACATTGTTCCCTTTTAACAGAGACACAGTGACATTGTTCCCCTTTCACCAGAGGCACAGTGACATTGTTCCCCTTTAACCAGAGGCACATTGAAATTATTCCCTTTAAACAGAGACACAGTGATGTTGTTCCCTTTAACCAGAGACACAGTGACATTGTTCCCCTTTAACCAGAGGCACATTGACATTGTTCCCCTTTAATCAGAGACAGAGTTACATGCTTCCCTTTAACCAGAGGCACAGTGAGTTGTTTTCCTTTAACCAGAGGCACAGTTACATTGTTCCACTTTAACCAGAGACAGAGTGACATTGTTCCCCTTTAACCAGAGGCACAGTGAAATTGTTCCCCTTTAACCAGAGGCACAGTGTCATTGTTCCCCTTAACCAGAAGCACAGTGACAATGTTCCCATTTAACCAGAGACACAGTGACATGGTTCCCCTTTAACCAGAGACACAGTTACATGGTTCCCCTTTAACCAGAGACACAGTGACAATGTTCCCCTTTAACCAGAGGCACAGTGAAATTGTTCCCCTTTAACCAGAGGCACAGTGTCATTGTTCCCCTTAACCAAAAGCACAGTGACAATGTTCCCATTTAACCAGAGACACAGTGACATGGTTCCCCTTTAACCAGAGACACAGTTACATGGTTCCCCTTTAACCAGAGGCACATTGACATTGTTCCCCTTTAATCAGAGACAGAGTTACATGCTTCCCTTTAACCAGAGGCACAGTGAGTTGTTTTCCTTTAACCAGAGGCACAGTTACATTGTTCCACTTTAACCAGAGACAGAGTGACATTGTTCCCCTTTAACCAGAGGCACAGTGAAATTGTTCCCCTTTAACCAGAGGCACAGTGTCATTGTTCCCCTTAACCAGAAGCACAGTGACATTGTTCCCCTTTAACCAGAGACACAGTGACAATGTTCCCATTTAACCAGAGACACAGTGACATGGTTCCCCTTTAACCAGAGGCACATTGACATTGTTCCCCTTTAATCAGAGACAGAGTTACATGCTTCCCTTTAACCAGAGGCACAGTGAGTTGTTTTCCTTTAACCAGAGGCACAGTTACATTGTTCCACTTTAACCAGAGACAGAGTGACATTGTTCCCTTTAACCAGAGACACAGTGACATTCTTCCCCTTTAACCAAAGACACAGTGACATTGTTCCCTTTAACCAGAGACACAGTGACATTCTTCCCCTTTAACTAGAAGGAACAGTGATATTGTTCCCTTTAACCAGAGGCACAGTGACATTCTTCCCCTTTAACCAGAGACACAGTTACATGGTTCCCTTTAACCAGAGGCACAGTTACATTGTTCCCCTTTAACTAGAGGCACAGTGACATTGTTCCCCTTTAACCAGAGGCACAGTGATATTGTTCCCTTTAACCAGAGACACAGTTACATTGTTCCCTTTTATCAGAGACACAGTGACATTGTTCCCCTTTAACCAGAGACAGAGTGATATTATTCCCTTTAACCAGAGGCACAGTGAGTTGTTTTCCTTTAACCAGAGGCACAGTTACATTGTTCCACTTTAACCAGAGACAGAGTGACATTGTTCCCCTTTAACCAGAGACACAGTTACATGGTTCCCCTTTAACCAGAGGCACATTGACATTGTTCCCCTTTAATCAGAGACAGAGTTACATGCTTCCCTTTAACCAGAGGCACAGTGAGTTGTTTTCCTTTAACCAGAGGCACAGTTACATTGTTCCACTTTAACCAGAGACAGAGTGACATTGTTCCCCTTTAACCAGAGGCACAGTGACATGGTTCCCCTTTAACCAGAGGGACAGTGACATCGTTCCCTTTAACCAGAGGCACATTGTCATTGTTCCCCTTAAACCAGAGACACAGTGACGTTGTTCCCTTTAACCAGAGACACAGTGACATTGTTCCCCTTTTAGCCAGAGACACAGTGACATTGTTCCCCTTTAACCAGAGACACAGTGACATTGTTCCCTTTAACCAGAGACACAGTGAGTTGTTCCCCTTTAACCAGAGACACAGTGATATTGCTCCCCTTGAACCAGAGGCACAGTGACATTGTTCCCTTTTAACCAGAGACACAGTGAGTTGTTCCCCTTTAACCAAAGGCACAGTTACATTGTTCCCCTTTAACTAGAGGCACAGTGAAATTGTTCCTCTTTAACCAGAGGCACAGTGTCATTGTTCCCCTTAACCAGAGGCAGAGTGACATTGTTCCCCTTTAACCAGAGACACAGTGACAATGTTCCCATTTAACCAGAGACACAGTGACATGGTTCCCCTTTAACCAGAGGGACAGTGACATCGTTTCTTTTAACCAGAGGCACATTGACATTGTTCCCCTTTAATCAGAGATAGAGTTACATGGTTCCCTTTAACCATAGACACAGTGAAATTGTTCCCCTTTAACCAAAGACACAGTGACATTGTTCCCTTTAACCAGAGACACAGTGACATTCTTCCCCTTTAACTAGAAGGAACAGTGATATTGTTCCCTTTAACCAGAGGCACAGTGACATTCTTCCCCTTTAACCAGAGACACAGTTACATGGTTCCCTTTAACCAGAGGCACAGTTACATTGTTCCCCTTTAACTAGAGGCACAGTGACATTGTTCCCCTTTAACCAGAGGCACAGTGATATTGTTCCCTTTAACCAGAGACACAGTTACATTGTTCCCTTTTATCAGAGACACAGTGACATTGTTCCCCTTGAACCAGAGGCACAGTGACATTGTTCCCCTTTAACCAGAGACACAGTGACAATGTTCCCCTTTAACCAGAGGCACAGTGAAATTGTTCCCCTTTAACCAGAGGCACAGTGTCATTGTTCCCCTTAACCAGAAGCACAGTGACATTGTTCCCCTTTAACCAGAGACACAGTGACAATGTTCCCATTTAACCAGAGACACAGTGACATGGTTCCCCTTTAACCAGAGGCACATTGACATTGTTCCCCTTTAATCAGAGGCACAGTGAGTTGTTTTCCTTTAACCAGAGGCACAGTTACATTGTTCCACTTTAACCAGAGACAGAGTGACATTGTTCCCCTTTAACCAGAGGCACAGTGACATGGTTCCCCTTTAACCAGAGGGACAGTGACATCGTTCCCTTTAACCAGAGGCACATTGTCATTGTTCCCCTTAAACCAGAGACACAGTGACGTTGTTCCCTTTCACCAGAGGCACAGTGATATTGTTCCCTTTAACCAGAGACACAGTTACATTGTTCCCTTTTATCAGAGACACAGTGACATTGTTCCCCTTTAACCAGAGACAGAGTGATATTATTCCCTTTAACCAGAGGCACAGTGATATTGTTCCCTTTAACCAGAGACAGAGTTACATGCTTCCCCTTTAACCAGAGACACAATTACATGGTTCCCTTTAACCAGAGGCACAGTGACATTGCTCCCCTTTACCCAGAGGCACAGTGACATGGTTCCCCTTTAACCAGAGGGACAGTGACATTGTTCCCCTTTAATCAGAGACAGAGTTACATGGTTCCCTTTAACCAGAGACACAGTGAGTTGTTCCCCTTTAACCAGAGGCACAGTTACATTGTTCCACTTTAACCAGAGACAGAGTGAGATTGTTCCCTTTAACCAGAGGCACAGTGACATGGTTCCCCTTTAACCAGAGGGACAGTGAAATCGTTCCCTTTAACCAGAGGCACATTGACATTGTTCCCCTTAAACCAGAGACACAGTGACATTGTTCCCCTTTAACCAGAGGCACATTGAAATTATTCCCTTTAAACAGAGACACAGTGATGTTGTTCCCTTTAACCAGAGACACAGTGACATTGTTCCCCTTTAGCCAGAGATACAGTGACATTGATCCCTTTAACCAGAGACACAGTGCCATTGTTCCCCTTTAACCAGAGGCACAGTGATATTGTTTCCCTTTAACCAGAGACAGAGTGAGATTGTTCCCTTTCACCAGAGGCAGAGTGACATGGTTCCCCTTTAACCATAGACACAGTGAAATTGTTCCCCGTTAACCAGAGACACAGTGACATTGCTCCCTTTAACCAGGTGCACAGTGATATTGTTCCCCATTAACCAGATGCACAGTGACATTGTTCCCCTTTAACCATAGACACAGTGAAATTGTTCCCCTTTAACCAAAGACACAGTGACATTGTTCCCTTTAACCAGAGACACAGTGACATTCTTCCCCTTTAACTAGAAGGAACAGTGATATTGTTCCCTTTAACCAGAAGCACAGTGACATTCTTCCCCTTTAACCAGAGACACAGTTACATGGTTCCCTTTAACCAGAGGCACAGTTACATTGTTCCCCTTTAACTAGAGGCACAGTGACATTGTTCCCCTTTCACCAGAGGCACAGTGATATTGTTCCCTTTAACCAGAGACACAGTTACATTGTTCCCTTTTATCAGAGACACAGTGACATTGTTCCCCTTTAACCAGAGACAGAGTGATATTATTCCCTTTAACCAGAGGCACAGTGATATTGTTCCCTTTAACCAGAGACAGAGTTACATGCTTCCCCTTTAACCAGAGACACAGTTACATGGTTCCCTTTAACCAGAGGCACAGTTACATTGTTCCCCTTTAACTAGAGGCACAGTGACATTGTTCCCCTTTAACCAGAGGCACAGTGATATTGTTCCCTTTAACCAGAGACACAGTTACATTGTTCCCTTTTATCAGAGACACAGTGACATTGTTCCCCTTGAACCAGAGGCACAGTGACATTGTTCCCCTTTAACCAGAGACACAGTGACAATGTTCCCCTTTAACCAGAGGCACAGTGAAATTGTTCCCCTTTAACCAGAGGCACAGTGTCATTGTTCCCCTTAACCAGAAGCACAGTGACAATGTTCCCATTTAACCAGAGACACAGTGACATGGTTCCCCTTTAACCAGAGGCACATTGACATTGTTCCCCTTTAATCAGAGACAGAGTTACATGCTTCCCTTTAACCAGAGGCACAGTGAGTTGTTTTCCTTTAACCAGAGGCACAGTTACATTGTTCCACTTTAACCAGAGACAGAGTGACATTGTTCCCCTTTAACCAGAGGCACAGTGAAATTGTTCCCCGTTAACCAGAGGCACAGTGTCATTGTTCCCCTTAACCAGAAGCACAGTGACATTGTTCCCCTTTAACCAGAGACACAGTGACAATGTTCCCATTTAACCAGAGACACAGTGACATGGTTCCCCTTTAACCAGAGGCACATTGACATTGTTCCCCTTTAATCAGAGACAGAGTTACATGCTTCCCTTTAACCAGAGGCACAGTGAGTTGTTTTCCTTTAACCAGAGGCACAGTTACATTGTTCCACTTTAACCAGAGACAGAGTGACATTGTTCCCCTTTAACCAGAGGCACAGTGACATGGTTCCCCTTTAACCAGAGGGACAGTGACATCGTTCCCTTTAACCAGAGGCACATTGTCATTGTTCCCCTTAAACCAGAGACACAGTGACGTTGTTCCCTTTAACCAGAGACACAGTGACATTGTTCCCCTTTTAGCCAGAGACACAGTGACATTGTTCCCCTTTAACCAGAGACACAGTGACATTGTTCCCTTTAACCAGAGACACAGTGAGTTGTTCCCCTTTAACCAGAGACACAGTGATATTGCTCCCCTTGAACCAGAGGCACAGTGACATTGTTCCCTTTTAACCAGAGACACAGTGAGTTGTTCCCCTTTAACCAAAGGCACAGTTACATTGTTCCCCTTTAACTAGAGGCACAGTGAAATTGTTCCTCTTTAACCAGAGGCACAGTGTCATTGTTCCCCTTAACCAGAGGCAGAGTGACATTGTACCCCTTTAACCAGAGACACAGTGACAATGTTCCCATTTAACCAGAGACACAGTGACATGGTTCCCCTTTAACCAGAGGGACAGTGACATCGTTTCTTTTAACCAGAGGCACATTGACATTGTTCCCCTTTAATCAGAGATAGAGTTACATGGTTCCCTTTAACCATAGACACAGTGAAATTGTTCCCCTTTAACCAGAGACACAGTGACATTGCTCCCTTTAACCAGGTGCACAGTGATATTGTTCCCCATTAACCAGACGCACAGTGACATTGTTCCCCTTTAGCCATAGACACAGTGAAATTGTTCCCCTTTAACCAAAGACACAGTGACATTGTTCCCTTTAACCAGAGACACAGTGACATTCTTCCCCTTTAACTAGAAGGAACAGTGATATTGTTCCCTTTAACCAGAGGCACAGTGACATTCTTCCCCTTTAACCAGAGACACAGTTACATGGTTCCCTTTAACCAGAGACACAGTGACATTGTTCCCCTTTAACCAGAGACACAGTGATAATATTCCCCTTTAACCAGAGGCACAGTGAAATTGTTCCCCTTTAACCAGAGGCACAGTGTCATTGTTCCCCTTAAACAGAAGCACAGTGACATTGTTCCCCTTTAACCAGAGACACAGTGACAATGTTCCCATTTAACCAGAGACACAGTGACATGGTTCCCCTTTAACCAGAGGCACTTTGACATTGTTCCCCTTTAATCAGAGACGGAGTTACATGGTTCCCTTTAACCAGAGGCACAGTGACATGGTTCCCCTTTAACCAGAGGGACAGCGACATTGTTCCCTTTTAACAGAGACACAGTGACATTGTTCCCCTTTCACCAGAGGCACAGTGACATTGTTCCCCTTTAACCAGAGGCACATTGAAATTATTCCCTTTAAACAGAGACACAGTGATGTTGTTCCCTTTAACCAGAGACACAGTGACATTGTTCCCCTTTAACCAGAGGCACATTGACATTGTTCCCCTTTAATCAGAGACAGAGTTACATGCTTCCCTTTAACCAGAGGCACAGTGAGTTGTTTTCCTTTAACCAGAGGCACAGTTACATTGTTCCACTTTAACCAGAGACAGAGTGACATTGTTCCCCTTTAACCAGAGGCACAGTGAAATTGTTCCCCTTTAACCAGAGGCACAGTGTCATTGTTCCCCTTAACCAGAAGCACAGTGACAATGTTCCCATTTAACCAGAGACACAGTGACATGGTTCCCCTTTAACCAGAGACACAGTTACATGGTTCCCCTTTAACCAGAGACACAGTGACAATGTTCCCCTTTAACCAGAGGCACAGTGAAATTGTTCCCCTTTAACCAGAGGCACAGTGTCATTGTTCCCCTTAACCAGAAGCACAGTGACAATGTTCCCATTTAACCAGAGACACAGTGACATGGTTCCCCTTTAACCAGAGACACAGTTACATGGTTCCCCTTTAACCAGAGGCACATTGACATTGTTCCCCTTTAATCAGAGACAGAGTTACATGCTTCCCTTTAACCAGAGGCACAGTGAGTTGTTTTCCTTTAACCAGAGGCACAGTTACATTGTTCCACTTTAACCAGAGACAGAGTGACATTGTTCCCCTTTAACCAGAGGCACAGTGAAATTGTTCCCCTTTAACCAGAGGCACAGTGTCATTGTTCCCCTTAACCAGAAGCACAGTGACATTGTTCCCCTTTAACCAGAGACACAGTGACAATGTTCCCATTTAACCAGAGACACAGTGACATGGTTCCCCTTTAACCAGAGGCACATTGACATTGTTCCCCTTTAATCAGAGACAGAGTTACATGCTTCCCTTTAACCAGAGGCACAGTGAGTTGTTTTCCTTTAACCAGAGGCACAGTTACATTGTTCCACTTTAACCAGAGACAGAGTGACATTGTTCCCCTTTAACCAGAGGCACAGTGACATGGTTCCCCTTTAACCAGAGGGACAGTGACATCGTTCCCTTTAACCAGAGGCACATTGTCATTGTTCCCCTTAAACCAGAGACACAGTGACGTTGTTCCCTTTAACCAGAGACACAGTGACATTGTTCCCCTTTTAGCCAGAGACACAGTGACATTGTTCCCCTTTAACCAGAGACACAGTGACATTGTTCCCTTTAACCAGAGACACAGTGAGTTGTTCCCCTTTAACCAGAGACACAGTGATATTGCTCCCCTTGAACCAGAGGCACAGTGACATTGTTCCCTTTTAACCAGAGACACAGTGAGTTGTTCCCCTTTAACCAAAGGCACAGTTACATTGTTCCCCTTTAACTAGAGGCACAGTGAAATTGTTCCTCTTTAACCAGAGGCACAGTGTCATTGTTCCCCTTAACCAGAGGCAGAGTGACATTGTACCCCTTTAACCAGAGACACAGTGACAATGTTCCCATTTAACCAGAGACACAGTGACATGGTTCCCCTTTAACCAGAGGGACAGTGACATCGTTTCTTTTAACCAGAGGCACATTGACATTGTTCCCCTTTAATCAGAGATAGAGTTACATGGTTCCCTTTAACCATAGACACAGTGAAATTGTTCCCCTTTAACCAGAGACACAGTGACATTGCTCCCTTTAACCAGGTGCACAGTGATATTGTTCCCCATTAACCAGACGCACAGTGACATTGTTCCCCTTTAGCCATAGACACAGTGAAATTGTTCCCCTTTAACCAAAGACACAGTGACATTGTTCCCTTTAACCAGAGACACAGTGACATTCTTCCCCTTTAACTAGAAGGAACAGTGATATTGTTCCCTTTAACCAGAGGCACAGTGACATTCTTCCCCTTTAACCAGAGACACAGTTACATGGTTCCCTTTAACCAGAGACACAGTGACATTGTTCCCCTTTAACCAGAGACACAGTGATAATATTCCCCTTTAACCAGAGGCACAGTGAAATTGTTCCCCTTTAACCAGAGGCACAGTGTCATTGTTCCCCTTAAACAGAAGCACAGTGACATTGTTCCCCTTTAACCAGAGACACAGTGACAATGTTCCCATTTAACCAGAGACACAGTGACATGGTTCCCCTTTAACCAGAGGCACTTTGACATTGTTCCCCTTTAATCAGAGACGGAGTTACATGGTTCCCTTTAACCAGAGGCACAGTGACATGGTTCCCCTTTAACCAGAGGGACAGCGACATTGTTCCCTTTTAACAGAGACACAGTGACATTGTTCCCCTTTCACCAGAGGCACAGTGACATTGTTCCCCTTTAACCAGAGGCACATTGAAATTATTCCCTTTAAACAGAGACACAGTGATGTTGTTCCCTTTAACCAGAGACACAGTGACATTGTTTCCCTTTAGCCAGAGACACAGTGACATTGTTCCCTTTAAACAGAAACACACTGACATTGTTCCCTTTAACCAGAGACACAGTGCCATTGTTCCCCTTTAACCAGAGACACAGTGCCATTGTTCCCCTTTAACAGAGGCACAGTGATATTGTTTCCCTTTAACCAGAGACACAGTGACATTGTTCCCCTTTAACCAGAGGCACAGTGACATTGTTCCCCTTTAACCAGAGACAGAGTGAGATTGTTCCCTTTCACCAGAGGCAGAGTGACATGGTTCCCCTTTAACCATAGACACAGTGAAATTGTTCCCCTTTAACCAGAGACACAGTGACATTGCTCCCTTTAACCAGGTGCACAGTGATATTGTTCCCCATTAACCAGACGCACAGTGACATTGTTCCCCTTTAACCATAGACACAGTGAAATTGTTCCCCTTTAACCAAAGACACAGTGATATTGTTCCCTTTAACCAGAGGCACAGTGACATTCTTCCCCTTTAACCAGAGACACAATTACATGGTTCCCTTTAACCAGAGGCACAGTTACATTGTTCCCCTTTAACTAGAGGCACAGTGACATTGTTCCCCTTTAACCAGAGGCACAGTGATATTGTTCCCTTTAACCAGAGACACAGTTACATTGTTCCCTTTTATCAGAGACACAGTGACATTGTTCCCCTTGAACCAGAGGCACAGTGACATTGTTCCCCTTTAACCAGAGACACAGTGACAATGTTCCCCTTTAACCAGAGGCACAGTGAAATTGTTCCCCTTTAACCAGAGGCATAGTGTCATTGTTCCCCTTAACCAGAAGCACAGTGACATTGTTCCCCTTTCACCAGAGACACAGTGACAATGTTCCCATTTAACCAGAGACACAGTGACATGGTTCCCCTTTAACCAGAGGCACATTGACATTGTTCCCCTTTAATCAGAGGCACAGTGAGTTGTTTTCCTTTAACCAGAGGCACAGTTACATTGTTCCACTTTAACCAGAGACAGAGTGACATTGTTCCCCTTTAACCAGAGGCACAGTGACATGGTTCCCCTTTAACCAGAGGCACATTGACATTGATCCCCTTTAATCAGAGACAGAGTTACATGCTTCCCTTTAACCAGAGGCACAGTGAAATTGTTCCCCTTTAACCAGAGGCACAGTTACATTGTTCCACTTTAACCAGAGACAGAGTGACATTGTTCCCCTTTAACCAGAGACACAGTTACATGGTTCCCCTTTAACCAGAGGCACATTGACATTGTTCCCCTTTAATCAGAGACAGAGTTACATGCTTCCCTTTAACCAGAGGCACAGTGAGTTGTTTTCCTTTAACCAGAGGCACAGTTACATTGTTCCACTTTAACCAGAGACAGAGTGACATTGTTCCCCTTTAACCAGAGGCACAGTGACATGGTTCCCCTTTAACCAGAGGGACAGTGACATCGTTCCCTTTAACCAGAGGCACATTGTCATTGTTCCCCTTAAACCAGAGACACAGTGACGTTGTTCCCTTTAACCAGAGACACAGTGACATTGTTCCCCTTTTAGCCAGAGACACAGTGACATTGTTCCCCTTTAACCAGAGACACAGTGACATTGTTCCCTTTAACCAGAGACACAGTGAGTTGTTCCCCTTTAACCAGAGACACAGTGATATTGCTCCCCTTGAACCAGAGGCACAGTGACATTGTTCCCTTTTAACCAGAGACACAGTGAGTTGTTCCCCTTTAACCAAAGGCACAGTTACATTGTTCCCCTTTAACTAGAGGCACAGTGAAATTGTTCCTCTTTAACCAGAGGCACAGTGTCATTGTTCCCCTTAACCAGAGGCAGAGTGACATTGTTCCCCTTTAACCAGAGACAGAGTGACAATGTTCCCATTTAACCAGAGACACAGTGACATGGTTCCCCTTTAACCAGAGGGACAGTGACATCGTTTCTTTTAACCAGAGGCACATTGACATTGTTCCCCTTTAATCAGAGATAGAGTTACATGGTTCCCTTTAACCATAGACACAGTGAAATTGTTCCCCTTTAACCAAAGACACAGTGACATTGTTCCCTTTAACCAGAGACACAGTGACATTCTTCCCCATTAACTAGAAGGAACAGTGATATTGTTCCCTTTAACCAGAGGCACAGTGACATTCTTCCCCTTTAACCAGAGACACAGTTACATGGTTCCCTTTAACCAGAGGCACAGTTACATTGTTCCCCTTTAACTAAAGGCACAGTGACATTGTTCCCCTTTAACCAGAGGCACAGTGATATTGTTCCCTTTAACCAGAGACACAGTTACATTGTTCCCTTTTATCAGAGACACAGTGACATTGTTCCCCTTGAACCAGAGGCACAGTGACATTGTTCCCCTTTAACCAGAGACACAGTGACAATGTTCCCCTTTAACCAGAGGCACAGTGAAATTGTTCCCCTTTAACCAGAGGCACAGTGTCATTGTTCCCCTTAACCAGAAGCACAGTGACATTGTTCCCCTTTAACCAGAGACACAGTGACAATGTTCCCATTTAACCAGAGACACAGTGACATGGTTCCCCTTTAACCAGAGGCACATTGACATTGTTCCCCTTTAATCAGAGGCACAGTGAGTTGTTTTCCTTTAACCAGAGGCACAGTTACATTGTTCCACTTTAACCAGAGACAGAGTGACATTGTTCCCCTTTAACCAGAGGCACAGTGACATGGTTCCCCTTTAACCAGAGGGACAGTGACATCGTTCCCTTTAACCAGAGGCACATTGTCATTGTTCCCCTTAAACCAGAGACACAGTGACGTTGTTCCCTTTAACCAGAGACACAGTGACATTGTTCCCCTTTTAGCCAGAGACACAGTGACATTGTTCCCTTTAACCAGAGACACAGTGACATTGTTCTCTTTACCCAGAAGCACAGTGACATGGTTCCCTTTTAACCAGACGCACAGTGACATTGTTCCTTTTAACAGAGACACAGTGCCATTGTTCCCCTTTAACCAGAGACACAGTGACATTGCTCCCCTTTAACCAGAGGGACAGTGACATCGTTCCCTTTAACCAGAGGCACATTGTCATTGTTCCCCTTAAACCAGAGACACAGTGACGTTGTTCCCTTTCACCAGAGGCACAGTGATATTGTTCCCTTT
This sequence comes from Chiloscyllium punctatum, assembly GCF_047496795.1. Taxonomy (NCBI): domain Eukaryota; kingdom Metazoa; phylum Chordata; class Chondrichthyes; order Orectolobiformes; family Hemiscylliidae; genus Chiloscyllium; species Chiloscyllium punctatum. Next base: position 117,956,403 of record NC_092741.1, on the reverse strand, counting down.
AACCAGAGACACAGTTACATTGTTCCCTTTTATCAGAGACACAGTGACATTGTTCCCCTTTAACCAGAGACAGAGTGATATTATTCCCTTTAACCAGAGGCACAGTGATATTGTTCCCTTTAACCAGAGACAGAGTTACATGCTTCCCCTTTAACCAGAGACACAGTTACATGGTTCCCTTTAACCAGAGGCACAGTGACATTGCTCCCCTTTACCCAGAGGCACAGTGACATGGTTCCCCTTTAACCAGAGGGACAGTGACATTGTTCCCCTTTAATCAGAGACAGAGTTACATGGTTCCCTTTAACCAGAGACACAGTGAGTTGTTCCCCTTTAACCAGAGGCACAGTTACATTGTTCCACTTTAACCAGAGACAGAGTGAGATTGTTCCCTTTAACCAGAGGCACAGTGACATGGTTCCCCTTTAACCAGAGGGACAGTGAAATCGTTCCCTTTAACCAGAGGCACATTGACATTGTTCCCCTTAAACCAGAGACACAGTGACATTGTTCCCCTTTAACCAGAGGCACATTGAAATTATTCCCTTTAAACAGAGACACAGTGATGTTGTTCCCTTTAACCAGAGACACAGTGACATTGTTCCCCTTTAGCCAGAGACACAGTGACATTGATCCCTTTAACCAGAGACACAGTGCCATTGTTCCCCTTTAACCAGAGGCACAGTGATATTGTTTCCCTTTAACCAGAGACAGAGTGAGATTGTTCCCTTTCACCAGAGGCAGAGTGACATGGTTCCCCTTTAACCATAGACACAGTGAAATTGTTCCCCGTTAACCAGAGACACAGTGACATTGCTCCCTTTAACCAGGTGCACAGTGATATTGTTCCCCATTAACCAGATGCACAGTGACATTGTTCCCCTTTAACCATAGACACAGTGAAATTGTTCCCCTTTAACCAAAGACACAGTGACATTGTTCCCTTTAACCAGAGACACAGTGACATCCTTCCCCTTTAACTAGAAGGAACAGTGATATTGTTCCCTTTAACCAGAAGCACAGTGACATTCTTCCCCTTTAACCAGAGACACAGTTACATGGTTCCCTTTAACCAGAGGCACAGTTACATTGTTCCCCTTTAACTAGAGGCACAGTGACATTGTTCCCCTTTAACCAGAGGCACAGTGATATTGTTCCCTTTAACCAGAGACACAGTTACATTGTTCCCTTTTATCAGAGACACAGTGACATTGTTCCCCTTTAACCAGAGACAGAGTGATATTATTCCCTTTAACCAGAGGCACAGTGATATTGTTCCCTTTAACCAGAGACAGAGTTACATGCTTCCCCTTTAACCAGAGACACAGTTACATGGTTCCCTTTAACCAGAGGCACAGTTACATTGTTCCCCTTTAACTAGAGGCACAGTGACATTGTTCCCCTTTAACCAGAGGCACAGTGATATTGTTCCCTTTAACCAGAGACACAGTTACATTGTTCCCTTTTATCAGAGACACAGTGACATTGTTCCCCTTGAACCAGAGGCACAGTGACATTGTTCCCCTTTAACCAGAGACACAGTGACAATGTTCCCCTTTAACCAGAGGCACAGTGAAATTGTTCCCCTTTAACCAGAGGCACAGTGTCATTGTTCCCCTTAACCAGAAGCACAGTGACAATGTTCCCATTTAACCAGAGACACAGTGACATGGTTCCCCTTTAACCAGAGACACAGTTACATGGTTCCCCTTTAACCAGAGGCACATTGACATTGTTCCCCTTTAATCAGAGACAGAGTTACATGCTTCCCTTTAACCAGAGGCACAGTGAGTTGTTTTCCTTTAACCAGAGGCACAGTTACATTGTTCCACTTTAACCAGAGACAGAGTGACATTGTTCCCCTTTAACCAGAGGCACAGTGAAATTGTTCCCCTTTAACCAGAGGCACAGTGTCATTGTTCCCCTTAACCAGAAGCACAGTGACATTGTTCCCCTTTAACCAGAGACACAGTGACAATGTTCCCATTTAACCAGAGACACAGTGACATGGTTCCCCTTTAACCAGAGGCACATTGACATTGTTCCCCTTTAATCAGAGACAGAGTTACATGCTTCCCTTTAACCAGAGGCACAGTGAGTTGTTTTCCTTTAACCAGAGGCACAGTTACATTGTTCCACTTTAACCAGAGACAGAGTGACATTGTTCCCCTTTAACCAGAGGCACAGTGACATGGTTCCCCTTTAACCAGAGGGACAGTGACATCGTTCCCTTTAACCAGAGGCACATTGTCATTGTTCCCCTTAAACCAGAGACACAGTGACGTTGTTCCCTTTAACCAGAGACACAGTGACATTGTTCCCCTTTTAGCCAGAGACACAGTGACATTGTTCCCCTTTAACCAGAGACACAGTGACATTGTTCCCTTTAACCAGAGACACAGTGAGTTGTTCCCCTTTAACCAGAGACACAGTGATATTGCTCCCCTTGAACCAGAGGCACAGTGACATTGTTCCCTTTTAACCAGAGACACAGTGAGTTGTTCCCCTTTAACCAAAGGCACAGTTACATTGTTCCCCTTTAACTAGAGGCACAGTGAAATTGTTCCTCTTTAACCAGAGGCACAGTGTCATTGTTCCCCTTAACCAGAGGCAGAGTGACATTGTACCCCTTTAACCAGAGACACAGTGACAATGTTCCCATTTAACCAGAGACACAGTGACATGGTTCCCCTTTAACCAGAGGGACAGTGACATCGTTTCTTTTAACCAGAGGCACATTGACATTGTTCCCCTTTAATCAGAGATAGAGTTACATGGTTCCCTTTAACCATAGACACAGTGAAATTGTTCCCCTTTAACCAGAGACACAGTGACATTGCTCCCTTTAACCAGGTGCACAGTGATATTGTTCCCCATTAACCAGACGCACAGTGACATTGTTCCCCTTTAGCCATAGACACAGTGAAATTGTTCCCCTTTAACCAAAGACACAGTGACATTGTTCCCTTTAACCAGAGACACAGTGACATTCTTCCCCTTTAACTAGAAGGAACAGTGATATTGTTCCCTTTAACCAGAGGCACAGTGACATTCTTCCCCTTTAACCAGAGACACAGTTACATGGTTCCCTTTAACCAGAGACACAGTGACATTGTTCCCCTTTAACCAGAGACACAGTGATAATATTCCCCTTTAACCAGAGGCACAGTGAAATTGTTCCCCTTTAACCAGAGGCACAGTGTCATTGTTCCCCTTAAACAGAAGCACAGTGACATTGTTCCCCTTTAACCAGAGACACAGTGACAATGTTCCCATTTAACCAGAGACACAGTGACATGGTTCCCCTTTAACCAGAGGCACTTTGACATTGTTCCCCTTTAATCAGAGACGGAGTTACATGGTTCCCTTTAACCAGAGGCACAGTGACATGGTTCCCCTTTAACCAGAGGGACAGCGACATTGTTCCCTTTTAACAGAGACACAGTGACATTGTTCCCCTTTCACCAGGGGCACAGTGACATTGTTCCCCTTTAACCAGAGGCACATTGAAATTATTCCCTTTAAACAGAGACACAGTGATGTTGTTCCCTTTAACCAGAGACACAGTGACATTGTTCCCCTTTAGCCAGAGACACAGTGACATTGTTCCCTTTAAACAGAAACACACTGACATTGTTCCCTTTAACCAGAGACACAGTGCCATTGTTCCCCTTTAACCAGAGACACAGTGCCATTGTTCCCCTTTAACAGAGGCACAGTGATATTGTTTCCCTTTAACCAGAGACACAGTGACATTGTTCCCCTTTAACCAGAGGCACAGTGACATTGTTCCCCTTTAACCAGAGACAGAGTGAGATTGTTCCCTTTCACCAGAGGCAGAGTGACATGGTTCCCCTTTAACCATAGACACAGTGAAATTGTTCCCCTTTAACCAGAGACACAGTGACATTGCTCCCTTTCACCAGGTGCACAGTGATATTGTTCCCCATTAACCAGACGCACAGTGACATTGTTCCCCTTTAACCATAGACACAGTGAAATTGTTCCCCTTTAACCAAAGACACAGTGATATTGTTCCCTTTAACCAGAGGCACAGTGACATTCTTCCCCTTTAACCAGAGACACAGTTACATGGTTCCCTTTAACCAGAGGCACAGTTACATTGTTCCCCTTTAACTAGAGGCACAGTGACATTGTTCCCCTTTAACCAGAGGCACAGTGATATTGTTCCCTTTAACCAGAGACACAGTTACATTGTTCCCTTTTATCAGAGACACAGTGGCATTGTTCCCCTTGAACCAGAGGCACAGTGACATTGTTCCCCTTTAACCAGAGACACAGTGACAATGTTCCCCTTTAACCAGAGGCACAGTGAAATTGTTCCCCTTTAACCAGAGGCACAGTGTCATTGTTCCCCTTAACCAGAAGCACAGTGACATTGTTCCCCTTTAACCAGAGACACAGTGACAATGTTCCCATTTAACCAGAGACACAGTGACATGGTTCCCCTTTAACCAGAGGCACATTGACATTGTTCCCCTTTAATCAGAGGCACAGTGAGTTGTTTTCCTTTAACCAGAGGCACAGTTACATTGTTCCACTTTAACCAGAGACAGAGTGACATTGTTCCCCTTTAACCAGAGGCACAGTGACATGGTTCCCCTTTAACTAGAGGGACAGTGCCATTGTTCCCCTTTAACCAGAGACACAGTGACATTGCTCCCCTTTACCCAGAGGCACAGTGACATGGTTCCCCTTTAACCAGAGGGACAGTGACATTGTTCCCCTTTAATCAGAGACAGAGTTACATGGTTCCCTTTAACCAGAGACACAGTGAGTTGTTCCCCTTTAACCAGAGGCACAGTTACATTGTTCCACTTTAACCAGAGACAGAGTGAGATTGTTCCCTTTAACCAGAGGCACAGTGACATGGTTCCCCTTTAACCAGAGGGACAGTGAAATCGTTCCCTTTAACCAGAGGCACATTGACATTGTTCCCCTTAAACCAGAGACACAGTGACATTGTTCCCTTAAACCAGAGACACAGTGACATTGTTCCCCTTTTAGCCAGAGACACAGTGACATTGTTCCCTTTAACCAGAGACACAGTGACATTGTTCCCCTTTAACTAGAAGGAACAGTGATATTGTTCCCTTTAACCAGAGGCACAGTGACATTCTTCCCCTTTAACCAGAGACACAGTGACAATGTTCCCATTTAACCAGAGACACAGTGACATGGTTCCCCTTTAACCAGAGGGACAGTGACATCGTTTCTTTTAACCAGAGGCACATTGACATTGTTCCCCTTTAATCAGAGATAGAGTTACATGGTTCCCTTTAACCATAGACACAGTGAAATTGTTCCCCTTTAACCAGAGACACAGTGACATTGCTCCCTTTAACCAGGTGCACAGTGATATTGTTCCCCATTAACCAGACGCACAGTGACATTGTTCCCCTTTAGCCATAGACACAGTGAAATTGTTCCCCTTTAACCAAAGACACAGTGACATTGTTCCCTTTAACCAGAGACACAGTGACATTCTTCCCCTTTAACTAGAAGGAACAGTGATATTGTTCCCTTTAACCAGAGGCACAGTGACATTCTTCCCCTTTAACCAGAGACACAGTTACATGGTTCCCTTTAACCAGAGACACAGTGACATTGTTCCCCTTTAACCAGAGACACAGTGATAATATTCCCCTTTAACCAGAGGCACAGTGAAATTGTTCCCCTTTAACCAGAGGCACAGTGTCATTGTTCCCCTTAAACAGAAGCACAGTGACATTGTTCCCCTTTAACCAGAGACACAGTGACAATGTTCCCATTTAACCAGAGACACAGTGACATGGTTCCCCTTTAACCAGAGGCACTTTGACATTGTTCCCCTTTAATCAGAGACGGAGTTACATGGTTCCCTTTAACCAGAGGCACAGTGACATGGTTCCCCTTTAACCAGAGGGACAGCGACATTGTTCCCTTTTAACAGAGACACAGTGACATTGTTCCCCTTTCACCAGAGGCACAGTGACATTGTTCCCCTTTAACCAGAGGCACATTGAAATTATTCCCTTTAAACAGAGACACAGTGATGTTGTTCCCTTTAACCAGAGACACAGTGACATTGTTCCCCTTTAACCAGAGGCACATTGACATTGTTCCCCTTTAATCAGAGACAGAGTTACATGCTTCCCTTTAACCAGAGGCACAGTGAGTTGTTTTCCTTTAACCAGAGGCACAGTTACATTGTTCCACTTTAACCAGAGACAGAGTGACATTGTTCCCCTTTAACCAGAGGCACAGTGAAATTGTTCCCCTTTAACCAGAGGCACAGTGTCATTGTTCCCCTTAACCAGAAGCACAGTGACAATGTTCCCATTTAACCAGAGACACAGTGACATGGTTCCCCTTTAACCAGAGACACAGTTACATGGTTCCCCTTTAACCAGAGACACAGTGACAATGTTCCCCTTTAACCAGAGGCACAGTGAAATTGTTCCCCTTTAACCAGAGGCACAGTGTCATTGTTCCCCTTAACCAGAAGCACAGTGACAATGTTCCCATTTAACCAGAGACACAGTGACATGGTTCCCCTTTAACCAGAGACACAGTTACATGGTTCCCCTTTAACCAGAGGCACATTGACATTGTTCCCCTTTAATCAGAGACAGAGTTACATGCTTCCCTTTAACCAGAGGCACAGTGAGTTGTTTTCCTTTAACCAGAGGCACAGTTACATTGTTCCACTTTAACCAGAGACAGAGTGACATTGTTCCCCTTTAACCAGAGGCACAGTGAAATTGTTCCCCTTTAACCAGAGGCACAGTGTCATTGTTCCCCTTAACCAGAAGCACAGTGACATTGTTCCCCTTTAACCAGAGACACAGTGACAATGTTCCCATTTAACCAGAGACACAGTGACATGGTTCCCCTTTAACCAGAGGCACATTGACATTGTTCCCCTTTAATCAGAGACAGAGTTACATGCTTCCCTTTAACCAGAGGCACAGTGAGTTGTTTTCCTTTAACCAGAGGCACAGTTACATTGTTCCACTTTAACCAGAGACAGAGTGACATTGTTCCCCTTTAACCAGAGGCACAGTGACATGGTTCCCCTTTAACCAGAGGGACAGTGACATCGTTCCCTTTAACCAGAGGCACATTGTCATTGTTCCCCTTAAACCAGAGACACAGTGACGTTGTTCCCTTTAACCAGAGACACAGTGACATTGTTCCCCTTTTAGCCAGAGACACAGTGACATTGTTCCCCTTTAACCAGAGACACAGTGACATTGTTCCCTTTAACCAGAGACACAGTGAGTTGTTCCCCTTTAACCAGAGACACAGTGATATTGCTCCCCTTGAACCAGAGGCACAGTGACATTGTTCCCTTTTAACCAGAGACACAGTGAGTTGTTCCCCTTTAACCAAAGGCACAGTTACATTGTTCCCCTTTAACTAGAGGCACAGTGAAATTGTTCCTCTTTAACCAGAGGCACAGTGTCATTGTTCCCCTTAACCAGAGGCAGAGTGACATTGTACCCCTTTAACCAGAGACACAGTGACAATGTTCCCATTTAACCAGAGACACAGTGACATGGTTCCCCTTTAACCAGAGGGACAGTGACATCGTTTCTTTTAACCAGAGGCACATTGACATTGTTCCCCTTTAATCAGAGATAGAGTTACATGGTTCCCTTTAACCATAGACACAGTGAAATTGTTCCCCTTTAACCAGAGACACAGTGACATTGCTCCCTTTAACCAGGTGCACAGTGATATTGTTCCCCATTAACCAGACGCACAGTGACATTGTTCCCCTTTAGCCATAGACACAGTGAAATTGTTCCCCTTTAACCAAAGACACAGTGACATTGTTCCCTTTAACCAGAGACACAGTGACATTCTTCCCCTTTAACTAGAAGGAACAGTGATATTGTTCCCTTTAACCAGAGGCACAGTGACATTCT